>NW_007249154.1:579431-694274 GCF_000164805.1 Carlito syrichta
GGTCCTCAAGCTCTGAGATTCTTTCTTCTGCTTGGGTAATTCTGCTTTCCATGCTCATCAATTTGTTATTTATTTCATTCACAGTATTCTTTATTGCTGTTATCTCAGATACCAGCTCCTTTCTAGTTTCTTCTTGAGTCTCCTCAGTTCTTTTTAATCTCCCCATTAATGTCTTGATATCTACGTTTGTACCTTGAGACCAGTCATTCTGGGGGCTCTTCATTGTTTGCATTTCAAAGTCAGTTTTCCCAGTTTCTGCCCTCCCAGGAGTCTGGGAGAGACCCATATTCTTCTTTTGGCTTTTCTTCATTTGTGTAGATTTTTCTCTTGTCCCTTAGTGGATAAAGTCCCTTGAGCTGTAATCTCCAGTCTCTCCCCTCTGTTTTTTTGTGGCAGCTAGCCTGCTGCCTGGGAGATCTGTGACACTGGTCTCTGTTCAGTGTAGAGGAGGGGCTTTGTCTCCTGTTTAACAATGTCACCGTGGAAACCAAGGTGGAGGCTCTATAGGTGGGCAGGGCAATGCAATGCAAATATGCCTTGAAAATGGCTGAGGTGGTAGTTTTACTTTCACTCTTAGGGATGCTCATGTGGGTCTCTAGGCAGGACCAGCTATACAGCTGGGCGCTGGATCCAGGGTGTCAGCAGCAGGCTGGGGTGGAGGAGAGGGTTGGGCTTTCCCTCCTCTGGAGCTGGAAGCCTTCGACCAGTATCTTACACCAGCTTGAGGTTCTGCTACCTTACACAGGCTTGCGGTTGCACGCTGAGTGTGTCAGCCAGGGTGGGCCTGGGGCTTCAGATCTCCAAAGCTCCAGAGGGCAGGTGGTGGCTCTGGGTCCCCCACAGTGCACCTCAGCCAGAAATGGGACTGGTATCTTTGAGGGGCGGGCGCCCAAAGCCTCCCTGGGTGAATGGCAGCTTGGGGTGCTAGTCATGATGATGTAGCCAGGGAGGGAGCTGGGATTCGGGATTCCAGAATCCCCAGCCAGTTGGAATCACATATAGTGTAGCAGCCGCAGTCGGGCTGCAATATCTGGCCCTGTGTGGGACCAAAGGTCCCCAGGCCTCATACCAGTGCAGCTGGCGGTGGGCAGGGGTGTGCAGGAAGAAAAGTAAGAGTCTTTTTGGGAACTCACATTCAAAGAGTCTCACAGATCCATCTATGCCATTGCCATCTTCCATTTTTGGGCTTTTTAATAATAGCCATCCTGAGTGGTGTAAGGTGCTATATCATTCTATAGCATTGTAGATTTTTTGCATTTCTCTGATGATTAGTGAGGTTGAGTATTTTCTTCATATTTGTTGGCTGCTTGTATGTCTTCCTTTGAGAAGTGTCTGTTCATGTCCTTTGCCCACTTTTTAATGGGGTTATTTGGGTTCTTCTTTTTTTTTTTCCTGTTGATTCATTTGTGTTCCTTATAGATTCTGAATGTTAGGCCCTTGTCAAATGCAGTTTAAAAATAAGTTAATATTCTGTGGGTTGTCTCTTTACTCTTTTGAGTTTCTTTTACTATGGAGAAGCTTTTTGGTTTGATAAGATCCTATCTACCAATTTTAGTTTTTGCTGCATTTGCTTTGGAAGACCTCACCATAAATTAATTGCATAGGATGATGTCCAAATGGGTGTTCCCTAGCTTTTCTTCTAAGATTTTTAAACTTTGAGGTTTCATGTTAAAGTCCTTGATACATTTTGAGTTAATTTTTTTATATTGTGATAGGTAGGGGTCCAGTTTTATTCTTCTGTATGAGGTAGCCAGTTTTCTCAGTACTATGTTTTAAATAGGATTTCCTTTACCCAATGTTTGTTTTTAATCAGCTTTGTCAAAGATGATTTGGTTGAAGGTCTGTGGCTTTATTTCCACATTTTCTGTCCTGTTTCATTGATCCATGTGTCTATTTTTGTACCAGTATCATGCAGTTTGGTTACTGCAGTCTTGTAGTAAAGTTTGTAGTAAAGTATGATGCCACCAGCTTTGTCTTTTTGCTGAGGATTGCCTTCATTATTCTGGCTTCTTTAACATTCATATATATTTAAATATTTTCTTTTCTAGGTCTGTGAAAAATATTGCTGGAAGCTTGATAAGGGTTACATTGAATCTGATGATTGCTTTGAGTAGTGTGAACATCTGTATGATATTCAATTCATGAGCATCAGATGCTCTTCCATTTGTTTGTGTTATCTTTGACTTATTTCGTTGTGTTTTGTAGTCACCCATGTAAAGTTCTTTCACCTCTTTGACTAAATGAACAGCAAGCTATTTTTATGTTTTGCATGTGGCTATTATGAATGGAATTGTGTTTTGAGTCTCAGTCTTCTTGTTATTAGTGTATGGAGAAGCAACTAATTTCTTTTTTTTTTTTTTGAGTTGAAGTCTCACTCTGTCACCCAGACTGGAGTACAGTGGCATGCTCCTGGCCACCTCAGCCTCAACCTGCTGGGCTCTGGTGATCCTTCCACTCAGCTTTCCTAGTAGCTGGAACTATAGGCATGCGCTACCATGCCTGGCTAAATTTTTGATTTATTGTAGAGATGAGCTCTTGCCAAGTTGTCCAGGTGGGTCTCAAGCCTACAGGCTCAGGCAGTCACTCACCTCAGCCTCCCAATGTGCCAGATTACAGGCTAAGCCACTGCCCATCGCAACTAATTTTTTAGCATTAATTTTGTATACTGAGACTTTACCAAAGTTGTGTAACAGTGCTAGGAGTTTTTTTGTGGAGTCAGTAGGGTTTTCTCGGTATAGATTCATATCATCTGTGGAGAAAAATAATTTAACTCTTTCTTTTCCTATTTGGATACCTTAATTTATTTCTTATACCTGACTGCTCTGGTTAGGACTTCCAGTAAAATGTTAAATAGTAGTGTTGATAGCAGAAATCGTTGACTTCTTCCAGTTCTTAGGGGGAATACTTCCAGATTCTGTTCATTAAGTATGATGTTGGATGCAGTTTGTCATAGATGGCTCTTATTATTTTGATATATGTTCTTTTGATGCCTAGGTGTTTGAGGTTTTTTTTGTGAAAGGATATTGGAGTTTATCAAATGCTTTTACTGTGTATATTGAGATATTCATGAGGTTCTTGGTTTTACATCTTTTTATGTGGTGGATTGCATTTATTGATTTACATATAGTGAACCACTCTTGCTCAGGAATAAAGCACTCTTGGTCATGATAAGTGATGCTTGTAATGTGCTGCTGCATGTGATTTGCTAATATCTTGTTGAGAATTTTTGTATACTGAGTAGTTTCTTAGTGTGAGCATTTCATTTGTATTTTTGTTTTGGCAGAACCATCTATGTTCATCAGAAAAATAGGCCTGTGGTTTTCTTTCTTTGTTGGGTCTTTGCCATTTTGGAGTATCAGTATAATATTGGCTTCATGGAATGAGACTGGGAGGATTCCTTTTTTCTCAATTGCTTAGAATGCTTTCACTGGGATTGATATCAACTCTTCCTTGTACATCTGGTAAAATTCAGCTGAGAAACCCATCTGACCAAGGACTTTTATTGACAGGGAGGTTTCTTATCACTGGATCAATTCCTTGGCTTGTGATTGGTCTGTTTATGGTTTCAATTTCTTCCTGTTTCGATCTTTAGGGGCTGTGTGGTGCCAGAAATGTATCCATTTCCTCTAGATTTTCTTGCTTACTTCCATACAGATACTCACAGTAATCCCATCTTTTGAATTTCTTCCGGGTCAATTGTAACATCACTTTTTTTATTTCTGATTTTGTTTATTTAAATTGTCTCTCTTGTTTTTATTAATCTAGCCAGAGGTCTGTCAATCTTATTTCTCCTTTTGAAGAACCAGCTTTTTGACCTAATCCTTTTGTGATTTTTTAAAATCTTTATTTCATTTATCTTTGCTTTTACTTTGTTTTTTTCCTACTAGTTCTCAAATTGAATCATTATTGTTTTTCCAGTTCCCTTAGGTAGGATGTTAGAATGTGTATGTGAGATTACTCTATTTTCTTGATGTGTGTGTGCAATGCTCTAAACTTTCCTCTCAGCACAACTTTTGTTGTATCCCAGAGATTTTAGTATGTTCTGTCTATATTTTCATTTGTTTCTAGAAAACTTTATTTCTGTCTTGATTTCTGTGTTAACCCAAAAGTCATTCAGGAGTGTGTTATTTAATTTCCATGTATTTTTTTGTGAAGGTTTTTGTTGGTGGTGATAATTATTTTCATTTTGCTGTCATCTGAGAAGATGCTTGGTATGATTTTGATCATCTACAATTTATTCATGCTTCATTTATGACCAAGTCTGTGCTTGATCCTAGAGTATGTTTCATGTGCTGAGAATTTATGAAGGCGGTCCCAATAAAATAGGAATTTATCTATAGAAAATTGTGTATTCTTACATGTTTATATTTCAGACACCTTTAAAGTACTCTCAATTTTATGCAATATAGTTATCAAGGTGATTTTTTACTATTCAATGCAGTTTTTGAGCTTATCAAATTTGATTCTTTTTAGAGCTTTGGCTGTGTTTTTGTTTCACCTCTTCCATATCAATAAAATGTTTCCTTTTGAGAAGGTTTTCCATCCAGGAAAAAAAAAAGTCACTCAGGGTGAGAGCAGATGAATAGGGAAGATGGGACATGGGGTCATGCTGTTTTGGATCAAAAATCACTGATCACTCAGCACAATGTGGGCAGGTATGCTTGTAACTTATCATGAAATGAGCAAACACGTTGAAGGAATCTCCAAAATAAAAATTCACTGAAAGTGAATGATGGTGTTTCTTTGCTGATTCTCTCTCAGCAATGCTAGCTGGTATACTATGCCAATGGGTTCCTAGAAAACTTATTTAACAGGGGAAACCTGTCCTACATGGGCCTTGCTCCCCCCAAAAAATTCTGGTTTTTTTTGGAGGTCCCCCTCATATATTCTGTGACTGTTAAGTGGAATGTTCTGTAGATTTCAATTAGATCTAACTACTCAAATGTCAAGTTTAGGTCCTGAATTTCTTTGCTAGTTTCCTGCCTTGACATTCTATCTAAAGTTGTTAGCAGGGCACGGAAATTTCCCACTATTATTGCATGGCTGTCTCCCAATATTATTGTATGTTCTCCCTTAGATTAATTAGCAATTATTTTATAAATATGGGTGCTCCTATTATGGCTGTGTATGCATTCAAGATGAACATTTCTTGTTGATATATTGATCCCTTTATCATTATACAGTGCCTTTCATTATGCTTTTTAACTTTTTGTTGTTTAGAATGTTTTATCCAATATAAGAATTGTTACACCTACTCTTTTTTGTTTTCTAGATCTTTTTACTGTCCTTTATCTTGAGTCTGTATGTGTCATTTGCAGGGAGGTGGTTTTCTGAAGGAAGAGGATAGATCTGTTTATTTATCCAATTTTGCACTCCTTTGAGTGAAACATTTAGTTTATTCATGTTTAAGGTAACTAATGATATGTGGGAGTTTCCTTCTGTACTTTTGTTGTTATAAGCTGCTTTGTGTTCTAGGTTTTGTAGTTGATGTGTATGGTCTGTAATTCCTGTGCTTAGCTGTGCTTTTGTGATGTGTGGTATTGTTCTTTTGCTCTATGTTTAGAACTTCTTAAACCATCTTCCGAAAGGATAGTCTGGAGATGGTATATTCTCTTAAGGATTGCTGGTCTTGGAAACATGTCAATTCCCCTTCTTTAATGAAAGCTTAGTTTTGTGGAGTAAAAAAAATTCTTGGCTGGGATTTCTTTTTCTTAAGAATGTCAAAAATGGGTTCCCAGTCCCCTTTGACTTGTTAGGTTTCTGCTGAGAGGTATGCTAAATTCTGACAGGCCTTTCTTGGTGAGTGGTCTGTATTTTCTCCCTGACTTCTTTCAGAGTTTTTTATTTCATGCTTACCTTGGCAAGTCTGATAATTATGTGCCTTGAGGATGGTCTTCTTGTATAATACCTCACAGACATTCTAAAAATTTCTTGTGTCTATATAGCCACCTATAGTGAGATAGGGAAAGTTTTCTTGGTTACATTGAAAGGCTTGTTCCAAGTGTTCTCAGAAGGGGTTTTCTCTCAGGACTTCAATAAGCATAGATTTGGTCTCTACATAATCCTAGATCACTCATATACTTTGCTCATTTTTTAAAAAAATCATCTTTCTCCTTTATTTTTGTCAAACTGGGTTAATTCGGTGGTTCAGTTTTCAAGCTCTGACGTTCTTTCCTCTTCCTGGTTGATTGTTCTGTTAAGACATGCTATTGTGTTTTGAAATTTCAGGGATAGAACTTTTCATTTCCAGAAGTTGAGTTTGGTTCTTTCTTAGGATGCACAGTTCAGCTTTCAGTTCCTGTACTATCTTCATGGCCTGATGGATTTGGATGTCAGCTTTTCTTGGATATTATTGCTATGATAATCTGAATTCTATGTATGTCATCAAAGGCAAATCATTCTGAATAGATTACATTACTTGGGAAATGAGAGGACCTTTCATGTCAAATCCTTTTGGCTTTGGGGATTGCTAGTACTTCTTTGCTGGCTCGTTCTTATCTATGAGTGTAGTCTCTTCTCTTGTTGCAATTTTGTTATTTTTTATTTGCTAAAGTTGTTATTTTGAAGGTGACTGTGTTATTTACTTACTCAATTTTTATTTACAAATTATTTATTTGTTTTTCTTTTTTTTTTTTGAGTTGAAGTCTCACTCTGTCGCCCAGACTGGAGTGCAGCGGCCTCTCCCGGCCACCGCAGCCTCGACCTGCTGGCTCCGGCGATCCTTCCGTCTCAGCCTTCCAAGTAGCCAGAATTACAGGCATACGCTACCATGCCTGGCTGATTTTTTTATTTATTGTAGAGATAAGGTCTCGCTGCTCAGGCGGGTCTCAAACCCACGGGCTCAGGCAATCCACTCACCTCAGCCTCCCAAAGGCGTGGGATTACAGGCTGAGCCACCGAGCGTGGCTTTGTTTTTCTTTATCAGAGTGTCTGTGGTGCATGTCGAGTATGGTCTACTGGCTTTCTTTAGTGTCTTGCCTCTGCATTCTCTCCCCACTCCACAGGTTTCAGGGGCCAAGTCAGTAGAAGCTTCATTTGGAGTGGGGGAGTAGGAGTGGTGCCAATGGTGACCTCTTGAGCCTATGACCACAGTACAGTGTTCTTTCACAGTTGTGATAATTAGGCAGGGTGGGGAAGCTGCATGGTGCCAAGTGGTCCTGCCTGGTTGAGAGCCATGGGGTGTCTATCTTGTTGTGGGACCTGTGGGCATGCAGAATCAGTCTGTCTCTTTGCTTCTTTCCTGACCTGCTATGTCAAGGAGGGAGTGGCACTGAATAGGAGCTATGAAGGTGACCTCTCTCCCCCAGCTCACTTGTAGAAGGGCAGAGATGACAGCAAGGATGGTGACTGGGGCTAAATTGACTGGTTCTGCTTCACCAATGCAATCTGGCAAGAGTGGGACAAGCCTTTTCCTCCAATTCAGGTGCTTTCCTGACTGTGGCATAAGCGCTAGGAAGTTTGACTGACTGAGAGCTCCTGTGCTTCCCTTTCCAGCTCACACATCACATCAGCAGGGTTGGCAGACAGAGACCCCAAGTTTCTCCCTCAGTCTGTAAATGGATGGAGGAAGCCCCCAGGTAGCTGGGAAAGCCCCGGTGCTCAGCAACCCAAACATAAGCTGGCAGTGGTTGGACAGTCCCTCTTTGCTTGGATACCAGGAGTCCTACCTTGCCAAAAGTCACATTGGTGCTCTGACTCTCACTTCCTGTCCTGTTCTGTGAGAGGAGCAAGGGCAATAGTGGTGGCCACATGCAAGCAGGCTGGGCCATCAGCCATGATCTGGGGCCAGAATAAGTGCTAGTGCCATTGAAGAAATGTCTCCAAAGTTGGTGTGTCACCCTAGCTGGAAGCTGGAAGGGATGGTGCCCACAGGGTACAGATCACCCCTGCAGAGCATGTCTCATAGAGTCTCTCCACTGAGGATTTGGAAGCTGTTGGTGCCAAGACTCACCCAGAGCTGGTGACTGTTATTATTCCAGGCAGTTTTTTATGCCTGGCCCATACAAGAGGAGGTATGGGAGGAGGGTTTTTTCCTTGGCTAGAATTTCAGAGGTTTGTGGGTGCTGTGTAAAATCTCTCCCATTCACTCTCTGTTCTCTTAACTAAGAATACTTTCTTGGTCTCATGCCATGGACAACTTTGTAGATGGTTGGGTCCTGGAGCTGTCCACTCTCTGTAGTAGAGATGTCATGCAATGAACCTCAGCTTGAATTCCAGGCAGACCTCCAAACTGTCAGCTTTCAGTTAATATAGAGGCAGTAGTTCAATGTCTCCAGCTAGTCATCTTTACTCTACCTCACTCCCAGATGAAATATTTAAAAGGTTAAAGGAAATATATACAAGAAATGAGGAGGGATCATAGTAAAATGAGAGTTATTTGGATACAAATTACACTCAATATCATGTAAGTGGCTACATTATAAGAATGTAGAAAGTATAGGAAAAGAAGATACAGAATCAGAGATGGTGTTAAACTTGGTGTTCATACAATGTCTTCCGTTGGAAGCAGAAGAAAGAACAAAAAGTAAAAGTGGCTAAGATCATTGTTGAAATGTAGAAAGGATAGGAAAAAGAAGCAGAAGAGACAGAGACAGTGATGTAAGTGTTAGGCTTAGTGTTTATATGATGTTTTCAGTTGATGGCAGAAGAAAGAAGAATAAAAAGTAAAATTGATAGTGCAAATAAATTGCAGAATAACAAAATTGTCTTACTTTTTACCAAATATCACAACTGGTTTTTGCTTGTTTTTGATTTGTTTGGTTTTTAAATGATAACTCTGTCACCTAATTTCTCTCCCCATTCAAATAGTGAAATCTCTGTTAATCCTGGTCATTTTGCTGAAAAATGAAGTCTTCCTCTAGTAGAAGTCCAGTGAATTATGGCCTTTGTTTCATTCAACTCTGTGTGATTCATGAAACCAACATTGACTGAATGTCTGCTGTATACGAGACACTGGAAGAGATTTTGATAGTATTATTTTCTTCCAAGAGAATGTCACACAATTCTCAAAGGTTAGGTAGAACCCTGAACTCATTCTGTCTTAGCTTTTGTGCATAGATTGTCCACAAATGTTTCTGTCTTAGACTTAGTTCTCTAAAGAACAGAATCTGCAGCAAAGTTTGGAAAGTACAACCCCAGGGCAGTAAGATTAAAGGAAAGGGGGAGTGAGACAGGGAAGGATGTAAAGCACTTCAAGATAATATGTTATTGCACTGTCCCTTGCTTTATAGTAAATTAAAAGGAAAAACCCATCACTTGATATGTACATCTGTTTGGCCACTCATGAGTCTTTTGATAGTCTCTATGGATAATACATTTTCTTAGTCAATTGTATGGAAACGCAGAAGAAGAAAAAAATATCCTCCTATCTTCTGTTTTCCATTTAACAAACCTTGCCCGCCTAGGAATTAATTGCCCTGCACTTTGGAGTTGTATTTTTGGTCCCTTTTGCACCTGTTCTGGAAACTATATCTTACAGACCACATGTTTTATTCAACCTGGGAGTGATGGGATAGCCTGCCATGTAAAGTTTGTGACTGGTTTGATCCTGGTGCCAAAAGGAAGAACTCAGTCCTTCTGGATAATGCCAGGAATTGGAGCTTTGTATACTCAGGCTGAGTCAATAGTCTGTGGTGGCAGGGAGAAAATACCATGACAATGGTTAAGGGTGACCTGGCAACTGAGGGACTGGAAGGCAATGAAATGAAAAGGATCCTATAAGATATATTAACCTGTGCCTTATATAATATTTAACATTATTAGATTCTTTTTATACACTTTTAATCTTATCACCACTTGGAATGACAATCTCCACTATTACTATTTGTTACTTATCTTCCATTGTTCTCTTTTCCCTGTTTTTTTTTTTTCTTTTCTTTTTTTTTTTTTTTGAGTTGGAGTCTCACTCTATCACTCAGACTGGAGTGCAGTGGCTGCTCCCGGCTACTGCAGCCTCAACCTGTTGGGCTCTGGTGATCCTCTGCTTCAGTCTTCCAAGTAGCTAGAACTACAGGCATGCGCTACCACACCTGACTAATTTTTGATCTATTGTAGAGATGAGGTCTCGCCAAGTTGCCCAGGCTGGTCTCGAACCCGCCGGCTCAGGCAATCTATTCACCTCGGCCTCCCAAAGCACTGGGATTACAGGTGAGCCACCGAGCCTGGCCTTCCTTGTTTTAAATATCCATATCCTTATTTCCTTACTAACTTTCACTTTATTTATCCAATAATTGTTTTCCCATGTATTCTCTGACTAAACATATAAAAGGAAATGTCTGACATGATGTGAGAGTGTGGTTCTTCAGGTCTTCTAATTATTCAAGTGGTGAGTCTCCACAGGCACTTACCACACATGGCCACTCAACACGTCTGCTTGCCTTCCTTCTTTCTTCTCTCCCTCCCTCCCTCCCTCTCTCTTTTTCTCATAGATATGGGGTCTTGCTATGTTGCCCAGGCTGGTCTCAAACTCCTAGCCTCAGGTGATTCCCCCACCTCCGCCTCCCAATGTGCTGGGATTGCACGCAAAAGCCAACTTGTCAGGCCCTAATTACTACTATTTCTGAATTCTGTAGAAAAATAGCTCCACCATGGTGACCTTGCAACTTTGTACATATTCACATGGGTCCCACAGACAAATACTTGAACCTGAATCAAAGTTAATCAGTGTTGCCAGAAAGGCTTGTTATCATCTTGGAGCATGAGAGAATAGGAGGCCTGTGAGGAGCTGCTCTTAGGCAACCGGCCACTTACTTTTATGTCTTCCCTGGGATGCTCTAAGAAGACAGTTTTGCAGTGTCTCCAGAGTTCTGATGAGGTATGGGGTTTTCTGCCTCATTCTCCTGACAATAGAGCTGCTAATTATAAAGCTGCTTAGCTGCAGCCAAAAAATTTTTTCCTCAGCAACAGGGCATCCCACAACTCACATTACAGTCAATCTGGTCCCTTTTGTTTTGATGTTGTCCTTTTTTTGTTGCATGAGAAAAGAACCATGGGGAATTGGCCCCTTTGGTTATTATTCTTTTCATTGTCTAGGTAAGTAATAAACTGTCTGAATCTAAAAGTGACTCATTATATTTTTAGTTGTTGAATCACTCAGGCTTGGGTTTTGGCCTTTTCTTGTCTTGTGTGTGTTTGACATATTCTCTCATTATTTTGCATATAAATTCTATTTTACATAACTCATTCTCTTGTGTTTAATATGTGTAGCTAGGAGTTTAAACGTTTATTTCCCACGGGATTTAAACTAAAGACAGTGATTGTATGTATTTCACATTTTCCTCCAGAAAACTGAGTACAATTCATGGAATATAAAAGAAACATGCCCTGAATAAATATATGAATGAATGATCCATTTAGTTATAGATCAAGAGAAATACAGAGTAGGATATGGAATGTGTTAGTTCTATAAGCAGTACTTTTTTTTAACCTACCAACAATACATTTTTAAAATGTGGAGCTTGAATCTCTTTTCATTATTATATGGAAATAGTGAGAGAACCAAGTTATTAACAAATTTAATATAAATAAGAAAAACCGAAATGACTTGATATTAATATTGTTTATAATTATTGGTTAGGGGAAATGATTGAGGCTGACTTCCTTTTTTTTTTTTAACTTTGTAGTTTATTTTAGCAGACACAGGGCAACACCAGAATGCAAGCGCTTGTAGTTCCATCACCAAGTGAGTAAATTAAAACCCAACTCAATGTAAATGATAATATCCTAGAAAAATGAAACTTAATTTTACCCATCAAAAGCTGCCAAATAACTTCTAACTAGAATTTGTAAGGCTACTGTTTCACTTTAGCCAATTATTTCCTTTGTCTTGCTTCCATGAACATCTTATGGAGCCTGACTTTCATATTCAAGAGCTATGCTACCAACTATCTAAGTATTCTTATTTGCTTTAGTAAAATTATGAAGGTGGAATTAAGATGGATAATTTTTTCAATAAATACTTATTAAGAACTCATCATGTGTCAGGCACTATTATAGACATTGTGGATAGAGCCACGGATACAATCAACAAAATTCCCTGCTCACATAGAACACCCATTCATATTTTATCACCCATTCTTCTATGAATCAATTAGAGCTTGCTTCTCTAAAGTTCATAAGAATCATATAGGGTTCCTACCGAAATTCAGATTCTGATTCAGTTGGTCTGGGGTTAATCCTGAAATTTGCCATTTCTAAAAAACTTCCTGGAAATGTTAATATGTAGATGGTATCGGTCTGCCCACCAAATTTTGATCTATAGGTATTAGCAGACTTATAGCATCTATGATTTTAAATCTAATGAGTTTCAGTATCAGAATCTGTCTTCCCTGTAACTTGACTACCCTTTTTCCCTCTATCCTCCTCACCTGTCATTTTCTACCATCTTATAGTTCTTTTCTTATTTCTAGGCATCTACTTTAATTGTCCTTTCATTTGGTCATTCTGTCCTTTAGCTGTGAATCTCCATTTCCTTTTCTCCATTTCTACATGATGCTTTGGCTTTGTTTGCACTGAGAGGAAATTTGGCTATTGTCTAGTCTATTGCTAGACATTTTCTAATGAGAAAATTGATTTTTCTCATAACATTTTCTCACTATCAGTCTTATACTCAATTTAAGCCATTTCAAGGAGAAGGATTTTCATGTGCTTAATGTACAATTTAGGTAAATTTAAATTTATTTTTTAAAATAACTCTTTATTCTCTTAATTCTGATCCACCTGATCAAAGATAATGAGATTATCTCTAGGTAAATTGAGTCACTTCTAGGTTTTTCTGAGTCATTTCTATTGTAAGTAAGTCTATAATTTTTATGCCTCCTCTTTTATTTAGAACTATACCTGAAGGGGTATGCATAACATTGAGGAAGCAGTGTAAAGTCATTCATTACTGTTCCCCAATCATGCTGGAATTGACTGCTCTGTCTTCATATCCACTGATCTCCAAACATCAGCATCAAACTCAACCTGCTTTTACTGAAAGACACTGCCCAGCCTGATGCTCAAACAGTCATTTTCCTCTATACGTTCACCAGCACAAATTAAATTGGGTTCTTGTCTTATTTCTCACCTGGCAATCTATGTGCAGCACCTTCTTCAAAAGAGTCCTTTCTCCCTCTTTGAAAGATCTTTCACAATCTTCTTGAAGCATGCAGAGAGAATCTGACCTATTTTTCTAGAAAACTGACAGAGCCATTTTAAATCTACTAGTCCAGCCACATACAGAGCATGAGGCTTCTCCCCAAGGCCTGGTCTCTCGTCTCAAGACTATAGTGCTGAAATCAAAGCAAAAGTTTCCTTTACATTTTGACTTTTTAAGATTTCCTTCTTCTTATTCTAGTCTCTTGTTCTCGAGATGAGAACAAGGTGTTAAACTTTCTTTGCATCCTGCAAAATCTACAAATTGTTTGATGTCCTCCCATGCTCCCAAGCATGTTTTCTTTTTCATATCAGTTGATATTTATCTAATAAAGAGTAAAGGAGAATCAATATAGCTCCTCTTTCTTTTGCAAACTTTATATCAAGATAATAGTTATTAATTCCTCAAAAAATTGTATTTTAATATAGTCAATGTGACTCTGACTTCTATGATGTTAAATGCATATTTTAAATGAATGAGATACATACTGACTCTTCTTAATTATTCCTGAAGAAACACTAATTCTGACTATACAAAGGGAGGGGCTATGTTGATTCTCCTTTACTCTTTATTAGATATAAAGAATATAAAAATATAAAAATACAAGTGAAGTGAGAACTAATTAATTGAACTTCAAAATGTAATTTTACCATTTAAAAACATTTTTTCATATGTCCTGGTGTTCTTGACCTCTGCTATCAATGCATTTTATGTCACTCCAGCTGATATGTTAACATTCAATAGTTTATTGCATGATCCTCAGTATTCAGCACTTATTTTCTTCCTACTTCAGTTTTGTTTTATAATGAAGTCAACTGCTGACTGGGAAGTTTTATTTGCTTCATTTATGACCAAGAAACGATTTGAGCTCACTGCCATCCCAAATCATGCAAATCAAAGTAGATACATGGTTGTTTAATGTTTAGTACACCTTGAAAGACAAAAACAGTCACAGTTCATTTTTGTAGGGAGTCTATCTTATTTTGATTTCACAATCAAATATTGATATCTATGTTGTGCAAATTAGCAATAACTGGAGGTTAGGATTTTATGAAGATGGCAAAATTTTTTGTTGATTACACTTGAACTCAGCGATTATAATTATATTTATATACATTTTATACTTTGTCCAATTACACACAACCAATTCTATATGCAAATCTCACTGTGTATCTTTTTTAAAATCCATTTTAATCCCTCTCTATTTTATATTGCTCAAATAGACTCATTTGACTTTTTTTTTTTGGTAACAAAGCCTGCTGCTTTTAGAAGTACAATATGCATATTTAACACACAATACTCCCTGGAGAGATTATTTTCTTATATCAAAATCTACTTGTCAAAACCTTATAGTTATTACTTCTATACCTCCCAAAAAGTTCACTTTAAATTCAGAATTTATGAGTTTTATTGCTGATTAGACTTTTTTCCTATGTCAATACAGTCTGAAAAAGATTGACTGTGCCCTTTATTGATTTAATTGGACAAGACTTTTGCTATGTGCTCTCTCATACTATATGAATATCTCTGTTTTTTTGTGTATTAGTAGAAGGGACCATTGTTGGTCTTCCAAAGAGGACAATTTGTCATGGTGAAGGACTGTCAAGGAAGTTAAGGACGGCAAAATGTCCCAGGTCCTGAATATTCAATGCCAGTAGCATAACTGAGTCATTATGTGAACCAAACACATCTGCACATATTACCAAATACCTCCTAGGGGAGCAGCACTGGCTGAGAAACCCAGCTTGTACTCACAGGACTTTGGTTTCAGTGGGCTTCTGTTGTTTTATTTCTTTTATGAAAAGAGTATATTTTTGATTGGGGTCAAGTTGAAAGAGTTTCATATGATATAAATATAAATTTTGCAATAAGTGTTTTGAAAAATTTCTGCTCCAAACATCTCAACTGTCCTGATCATCGTTTCTAAATTGCTATGAAATCATGAGTCCTGTAGATGGGATACTTTTTTGCTAACGCGTACAGGGCTTGAGAACAATGCCAACGCTGAGAATTTTAAGCTAGTGGTTTAGGTTTTGGCAATATCATTTGTACCTTTGATTAAATGGTAGCTGATAGCCTTATTACTTTTTTTTGTTGTGTGTCATTTTTTTAAATTTTAAAGCTATTTTGAAGGCTTATTTTTAGCAGTTAGAAAATATAAGAATCATATATTATATGAAGAGTTCTATGGCATGTTTTCTGTTATTTAATTAACCATTTTTATGGGCATTTGGAGTGATGAATGGGCGTCTGAGTCCCTATTTACCCACTTTCAATACAACCTAACATTGCTTACAAATAAAGCTAGAAACAAAATACAAGACAATTAAAAACAAATCTTCATGCAAGCATAGGACTTAGTGTTTTCATCATTAGAAATTCCCTGCTCTCCAGCAAAGTCAAAACTCAGGCATATTTAAGCATCCTATTAACAAAAAGAATGTTTCAACTCAATATTATTTCACTTAAGTCACAGCATTTGAGAACAATTATGAAATATATATTATATTTTATGTACAATATGTAGTGTATATATAGTGAGTACATATGTGCACACTATACATATATATATGGAAAATAGTCTGTTATTAATCTTATATAACTTTTTTTGCTGTTAGAATTCTAGGATAGAGATCTTGGTGTTAGTGTAATAATCATACATAGTGTGTTTTATTATACCACATACACTTAAACTGTTAGGAAATGCCTTGGCGTTTGTTTAAAAGACAAATTTAAAAGTTTTTCTCAAAAAGACTATTTTTAAATTGTAATGTAGTCATATCACTAGTGCCTATGAACTAACGTGTTTCATTCTTATAGTCCCATTATGTTTCTTTTCATAGATACTTTTTACTGCTAATTTTATACAGCTTGACTTTGCTCACAAATAAATAAATGACATTTCTGTAAAGTTGCAACTTTTATTTGTTCATTGAATAATTCAATAAATATTCATTGTACCTCTTCAGTATTCCAAGTACTCTGCAAAGTGCTGAGGATGCGGTGGTAACGAAGATAGTTATAATTCTTACTTTCAAAGAGCTCGTATTTTAGTGGAGATTTGAGGGCATTAAATAACATGTAATTATAGGACACACATTCTATGAGGCTTAGAATGTTTATCTCTTTTGTTTACTGTTATACCTCACACATAATAACCACTCCACAAGTATTTGTTCAATGATTAAATATCAGATTGAATGATTAAAACATAAGGTCCTATGAAACCATGTAATGGAGATGTGAGACTTGACTTAGTATAGGGGTTAAAGAGGGTCCCTGTCCAAGTGAGAGAAAAAAAAGAGCCACAGTAATTAACTTTACAGGAAAACTCAATATTATAACCAGAAGTAAGCATAGACCAGCAATGGAAGAAAGCAGTCAATACTCATCCCAGATGACCTCAGGAAACAGAGCAAGAGTTGACAGGACACTTGATCAAGTGGATAAAAGGAATTTAGTGGGAATGGAATAAGCAGTTACCAAGCCCACAGAGAGGATTATGATTATAGAGATTCAAGTGTCTATCATTTACAATGATCCTTGATTAGAGGCTTGTTCCAGGTCCCAACAAGAGGAACATTGATAAATGATAATGAAGACTTTCACCCCAATACATTTTGAAATACCTTACTAATTGCTTCCTTAACTCTATTCTCTTCCCACTTCAATCCACTCTACTTGAGCTTGGGGAAAAAAAAAAACAAAAAAACCTCCTTCCTGGAATGAGTAGCAAAAAAGCATTATGGGAAAAATTATTCAGAACACAATATGTGGTGAAAACCCTGAAGTCCACAGTTCTTTTCTTTTGCAAGAGAGTATGGTGATCTACATTATTTATGTCAAGATTCCCATAATTATAAATAAGCCCTAAAATGATAATGGATGAAGAATGACCATTGCTAGTACCTCACAACCATGTCTAGAAACAATGGAAAGGAGGGAAGACTTACTTGGCCTGGAATGTGGAGAATAAGTTTGGATTTTAGGTTTTTGCTTGAAAGTCAGTACTCAGTGCACAAATGCTATCACTTTATAATGTTCCTAGAGGGAAAATTGCTTGTTTTCTTATTCTTAACACTAACTTGATCATTCAAGTTACTACTATTTTAGTGAACAGAGTGACTCAAGAAGATTGCACCTATGTTGATTTTATAAATCCTCTTAAAGTAAAAAAAAGAGCTGTCAGCTAGAATTTTCTAAGAACTATATTCCTGAAAAAGTTGATACATAGTCACCTCAATGGGTATCAAAAAGTTAAAGGTTTATCTCCTGGAATTAAATAAGAGACTGAAGGAAACAAAGTTGGCAAAGATTGTGCTTGATAGTAGGGGAGACTTTCTAGGACTTCAGGGTTTTAAATCCCCGCATTTCTTGAAATTAATAGTTTTAGTTAGATTTTGTTTAGAGCTCCCAAATTTACTCAGTCTTCAGTAAAATTCAGAGAAGAACTGGTAGAGTCACATATCAGTAGGAAGTGAACCTAATCAACGGTCAGGTCTTATTGAGGGAGTTTGAATTAGCTCAACTTTAATGACTAAATGCAGCCTTCTTAATTTTCTCTTGCATCAGCATTTAAACAAGGATCTGTAAAATCCTAATTACTGACTAGAGTAACATTATCTGCATTTATCCTTTGTTAACAGATATTACTTTTGCTTATTTCAGGAGCCCTGCCAGAAATTACCTGCTGTATGCTCAATTATCCACCTCCCCACAGTAACACATTATTTTAATATAAACTTTTCACTGTAGTCAGCAACTATTGTGTATTTTCTTTAAATTGAGTTGTCATATCTCATTATAAAATATAAAAGGAAATGGCTGGGACTCTTAGGGTTAGGCAGAGTTATTTTACTGCGGTTTGGCTTCTATTTGCAGCATATTTTCTATCCAGAAAGCCTCAACACGACCAGAAGGAAATAAAAGAATCTATGAAATAAACAAAATAGTCAAACAGAGAAATATGTACTATATATCAATTGGGCTTAGCCATTTAAAAAAATAAATGCAGATCTTCCTTAATGCTAACCTACTGTGCTATGCAAGAAATGTAAATACATCCTTAAAATAAAGATTTATATCTAGGCTAAATCAGTTTCAGATTTCTTTCCTGATAACAAATCTCATTTATATTCTGCATACCAAATGGGGTTGAGCCAAAAATGGTTGCAAGCTGTTTTTTGTTGTTTATTTTTAAGTTCATTCTGAACATAGAGTGACAATCTTTAGGGTTTCTCATTGATTGTGGTTTATTATTCAATTATCTGAATGCTGAGCTCAAGAGTAAATGTGAATTCCTCATTATGATCTTACTATGAAATCAAGAAATGTAGACTAAATATGTCAAAATATCTCTTCCACAGTCTCTTCTGAACCTCCTGATGTGGTAATATTAGTTATAAAAATATCAGTCTAGATAATTAAGGCAACAATTTAAAATATAGACTATTGCTAGTTTATGAAAAAGTGATTAATTATAACATATTATCTGCTTTCTCACAATGCAGGTAATAGTTTATTTTAGAGGACAGTGTTAGGGTGATCCTTGCTCTCTTTTAATAATCTTAACTTTCAGAATAATTCAGTCTTAAAAATATGACTTCCATTGACCAGGATGTAAATTCTTGATTTTTTGAGCCATTTGAATCTTTTTTATTTCCGGCATTTATATGTTGGAAAGGAATTTTTCATACAATCTCCCTCAATAGCGAAGCTAAAAATCCTATATTCTACAGGACATGTTGATTACAATTATAATCACCCAGACAAACTATAATGCTTGCATTACTACTAATTGTCATTGTCATAATAGCACTGGGAAAGAGCCAGATTCATATAGCAGCCACATGCTGGTGTTCACATCAATTATTTTAAAGATACCCAGGTAAAATAAGGGAGGTCCACTGGCAGAATGTGGAGAGGCCACACTATAATATCTTTGTTTATATTTTGAAAATCAAAATGTTTGAAATACATTTTTTTTCTGTTCTTGATGGGGTCCTAACTTGAAAACACTGATATTTAAAAATAAATAATACAGAATTATAAGTTTATATATTTGTTGAAAGTTGGGTTAGTAGAGTATTCTTAAAGTTTGCCAAACCTTACTTCTCTGGCAAAGGTATATAGTATGATCTTGATTCACTGGGGGAAAAAAAAGAGAGAGAGAGAAGGCATTATATTTTGTTTATATAGTCTTTCATTATCTAGGATGCTCTCCAGACCACTTCAAGTGATCCCAAATCAACTGTGGCTCTAGAATGAGTTTTAACATTAAGCTAAGTTTAACCTTTTAAGCAGTAAGGACATGTATGTTTTATTAACGTATACAATATTAAATAAGAATGTGCTCAGAGAATGCCTGTATCTTATCTACCTACTGCTGCATATAAAACTATCCAAAATTTAGTGGCTTAAACAGCAACTGTTTTATTTGCTGACAATTCTGAGGAGTTAAGAGTTTCATCAGGGCTCAACTGGGTGGATCTCATGCACAAACAGGCATCAGCTGGGGCCCTCCCCTGAGATTTCAGCTAGATCACAGCATTAAAATCTGGCAAGCCTGGTACAGTGCCAGCTTCTCTACCTCTGTACCTTTGGGCAAGACATTCAATTTATTTAACTGTCACCTTATTAATCAATATAACAATAGTAATAATAAATAATCTATATGGAAATAATTTTCTGGCTTGTTTTAACCAATTTGTCAAGCAGATTGAGCCAAGGATACTCCTTATTAGACACTGTGTTGAAAGAAAAACTCTTATAACTTCTTTTACATATTCATGCCTTAGACCCATGGATGGGTTTTTACTATTCCAAATGCAGTGGTGGAATCAACCAGTGACCACAGGGTCTAATCAAATCTTTCTCTGTTCAGGCTCCTTGCAACTGGGTGTTGAAATAGACTTGAAACTCACCTGAGATCTGGTCAGCTCCCCTTCATTGCAGCACACAACGGATCCCAAATTTATAATCTGATAGAAGTAGAAATCTTTGTTTAGGATTTGAGTTTAGGCCGCATGTATCACCTTGCTTTTATTTAAGCCCTGCTTACATTTTCAGAAGTGTTTGTGATTCTTAAAAAAAGTCTTTCTTTTCATTTATGATTTGCAATTCTTTAAGGTTATTGTAAAATTTTGTATGACTCCACTAAGAACTCTGTTGGAAGGAGGGGTGTATCAAGCGTTCCTGGACTACTGATCATAACCGCATACTAACAGCCCCAAAGTAACTTCCATAAATCCTAATACCTATTTTGCAGTGTTTTGAGGATCTATAACTATCCGACCAACTTTAAGCTAGGTACAGTGGTGTACATCTTTAATCCCAGCTACTCAAGAAGTTTAGGAGTGATGATTGGTTGAGACCAAAAGTTAGAGACTATAATACATTCTAATTAAGTCTGTGAATAATCAGCATTCCAGCATGGACAACATAGTGGGACACTGTCTCTAAAAAATAAAAATAAAAACAGAGTACTCAATCAACTTTTGTTGCCTTCCAATTTCAAGTTGTAGAGTGTTACACGGTGTTTTATTCACATTTAAACAAATTCCTATTAATATATTCAAGCACTTATTGAACCCCACTAGGTACCACATTGTAGGTTATATGTATGGAGCAGAAGAACACAAACTCTACATTCAGTGAGTTTACTGTCTAGTGGATGGGTTGGGGCTGGGGAAGATGAAGAGTTATGGTAGAGACAGGTATGCCGACACCAAAATGTGGTGGTTTCTATCATAGCGATAACCAGGTGGTGCTATGGAAGCATAAAGGATACCTGTCTAACTTCCAACAGGGTGCTTAGGAGAGTATCAAGGAGTGGTTTCCTGCTTTTCCTTACTCTAGCTTGACACCCATGGGTACCTTCTCCTCAACTTATCCAGTCCCTTCATAGATGTATTCCTTGCCTGAAACTGAAACAGATATTATCAAAGCTTTCATTTATATCCCACGCTGAACACCTCTTTACCAAACTCTCATCCTTAGTTGCCAAAATAATAAAAATGAAAAATGCTTGTTATTGCATAACACCCTTTTATGACCTGATCTTGGCCCATCTCGAGTTTCACTTAATCTGTTCTTTCCTGTTCTTTATTTCTCCCCCAAACCAAATTCCTTACCTTTTCTTCATGACTTTACATATGCTGTTGGTCTTATGTGGGATTCACTTAACACTACTGTTTCATTAACAAACTTAAACTTATTTTCCTGAACTCTGCTGACATATTTCATCCTCTAGAGAATGGTCTTTTCTTGCCATTAACCTTTCATTCCAAGCTACCAATACCACCATAAATAAAATCACTCCCTTCTCTAATTCACTCTGTGCCTTGTTGTTTGTGAGGTAAACATAGTCATCCCATTATCCGTGAGGGATTGTTTCCAGTAAATCTCATTAGGTCTGACACTCACAGTCAAAAGAACATGATTATTATAACAATTATCTGGGAAATTTTGGTATAAAAATGGAACTGTTTGTTACCTCAGTTAATGAAATCAGGCCTAGTCCTTAATTTTTTTATAAACCTTCAAAAGAGTGGTTCTTTCAGTTGGTGATTATTGTTGTTTGGTTTTTATTATTTATGTTTTGAATAGTGATAATTATTATTATTATAAGTAAAGTGACTGATCTGCCTGGGTGGCTTACAAAATTTAGGTTTTTTTTCCTAATCTTTTTCACAAGCACTATTGCTCAGTTACAGTTTCATTAAGCACAGGGAGGCAGAAGCTGAAGCTCATAAACCATGGTATTAAAGCCCAGATTTCAATTGTGCTAATTTAGTAGACTGTTTAAGTTATGTGATGATTTTTTTTTTCAAAACTTCATACAGTTCCTGCAATTTTTCAAACTGACATTCTAGACCTTCTGGTAAAAAGTAGAAATGAGGGTTTGGAGAATACTCACTGACATTTCAAACTCTTTAGGAATATGAAATTACAAATATGAAAGCTTAAGCAGGTAATTTTGATGTTCAACCTAAAATAGAATGATTGATTTTTATATGCAAATTCTATCTTTTGAGCTCAGTAGAAATCCACACTTTTGTATTCTAAGGAATCTCCTCAGAAACTTAATTTATAGGAAATGATGGTTTCCTTTGAGGAAATCATTTCTTATAGAGATCTCTTTCCTGAAGTGTGCCTGAATGAAACATGAAACTTTGACCACTTGGGATTTTAATCTGAAAATATCATTTGGGTGAAGGGGGTTGGGTGTTGGTGTCAGAACTTTTCAAACATAAAATTAACATAAAGTGCACCCCAATATTTTGAGAGAGTTTAAAAAATTGCATGGAACTAGTGCAGGACTATTCCCTGTAACAGGAGATTTGATAAAATACCTAGCCAGTTCCATTTGTATAAATGATCTGGAATGGTTTATGGTCTCACATCAGTTCAGTCATTTAAATGCCAGAGTCTAGTTCTCATAGTTGAGCCTATATGAATCTGGAATCAGGCAACTAATCATTTGTATTGCCCTAAGCTGCATGAGTGGGAACAGCAGCACATAAACCAGATGAAACAGCTTCATTTACAATTACAAAAGCAAGGGCTTTCACAAAACAGAAAAGCAGTTTTGCTATAGTAATTCCATTTTCAAGATGCCATCTTATTTATTTTAGAAATATGTAAAAACATTGAAAATTGTTTTTATATACTATTTTTGAGTTACTTTCTTTAATGGCTTGATAGAAAAATAGAATGTTTAATTATTTTCAATATAATTTTATTTTATTTTCACTCTCATATCTGTCTAATTTGAGACAAAACTGTTTATTTTGGGTCAGAAAATAATAATCCAAAATAATCTTCTAAAATACTACTGGATGCCACCCACTGGTGCATTCTCTTATATTATGAGATGACATCACAAAAAATTATATTATGATGCAAGATATAATTATAAAAAGTATGAAAATGTGATGGATAAAATAATTTCTAATTATATTGTCCTTTGCCTATTTTAAACAATTCAAACATTTTCTAACAAAATATGAATTTTTACACAGAATGTAAAATGTGTGATATATCAGTAACGCAGATAGAAAAAAATACAACATATAATGGCTTTTTTCCTCAAGCATTGATATAATTTCAGTGGTGTTTATGGGTCAAAGATCATTAGATGATGACATCCATAATAAATTGGAAATAAAAGACAAAAGACTTTATCATGCCAAAGAGTCCCCTCAGAGACGCAAAAAATAATAACATTTGCTTCATTTTTTTTAATTGAAAAAGAGTCTCTTAAATGGCTTAAAGGTAAGGGTTTTAGAAAGTTGACTCTGTAGTCAGATTTTGACATCCGTTAACTGGTTTTATAGAACAGTTTTTAAAGCTAGCTTCAGAGATCATTATGTAACTATATACAAGAACCAATAATGTCAGCATGCCATAACAACAAGTCACTGTGGTTCGATTTCAAATACTGCTGTGCATTTAATAGCTTCCTGAATGCATTGTGTTTTTTGTCCCAACAATATGATTGCATTTTGGGGCACAAATTAGCAGATTAGTATTGATAGTTCTTGTGTTCGATTAAAAAATAGTGTATCTTGCTCTACATTTTCAAGTAAAACTTTTCTTTTCCCAGGAAAGCTATTACATTCTTAGAACAAATGAAACAAAGATGATTTCATTGTAGGGTCCAATTCTCATTATATTTGGATTATCATTATTTTTCTTACTGTTTCCCTGATTCTTGAATGTCAGAGTATATTCTCAAACGAAAAAGATTTCTGATTAGAGATTTACAAACTGAATATGAAAAACAACTATTTAAATTAAGAGCAAATATCTTTAGTATGTCAAAATTTATTTTAATCTTATATGTATTTATTTTCTTTTGAATAAAAAGCAAGGATTACTATTTTTCTAATGAGTAAATATGCATTCCATTGTGATAGGAAATGATATATTTCATCCCCAAATATAGTTCTGGACATAAAACTAATTATGTTCTTTTTGATGGATCTAGTATCTTAGTTTTATAGAAGATGTTCATCAAACTTTGGTTATGATTTGTGCTCACCAAACCCCAGGCTCACACATTCAAAAAGTAGTTGATAAGTCACATTATGCAATGGGAATACAAAATTCAATTTTATTCATGTAAAAGCCCTCAAGCAATATTTGCTGGGTGAGAAAAATATAGACAGCATTTTTTTTTATACTGCTCTGGTGTTGCATCTGAATATCATAATACACTCTAATCTGCTACATGCATTATAAATCCAGCCATAAGAACACACTTAAGATCTCCAAAGTTAACCTCTGAAGGCAACACTAATGCCAAATACTCCTTAGATTTTCATTTCACTACATTAGCAAAAATGTCCCGGGGGAATGTAAAGGCCCTAGCTCATTTTGCATTTCCAATTGTCATACATAAACACATAAAATAAGATATGGACAATTTGATCCATGGTGCATGTGGATTACAAATAAATATGAAAGCCTTAATTCTTCTAGCTCCTGTTCACTTTTAAAATGTCTTCTCTGTTACCCTGGTAAGTGATTTTACCTTCTCTTAACCATGCAAAAGCTATAGTGTTTCAAAGCTGCAAATTAGTGATGGTGGCAGCTTATTTCTTTTGGTTATCTACAGCACCATCTTAGTGTCTTGAGGCATAAAAGAATATTATCTGTGTGACAGTTATGGCTGGAACCATCTATACTGTTCTTGGTATCAGCTCTCAAAGTGTCCTAAATAGAAATCATTCAATTTAAGATATTTTCCATAGTTTCATCAAAATCACAAAGTGCTGCAAGTTACGACTAAGGTTACACAAAATTTTCAGTGAGTCTCTTATGTGGAAAAGCATATAAGTGGTTGGGGCTGTCTTTTGATGGGGCTTATTGACGTAGATTTGCTAATCTTTAGTAAAGGCATTGACCTACACAAGGCAAGGCAACCTATACATCTGCTTTGTTTTTTTCCTTAATTTTCATCACAAATAATGTGCCACTCTGATTGCATGAAATCATCCGGAGTATCTTCAATTACTGCATGCAGCCTCTGATCACAATGCCTTCCTTCATCTTGAATCTGGGGGATGATGCAGAGAAAAGAGGCAGGGTGGGTGGAGGGAGAGGAAATGCAGAGCTAGTTATGTGTTACAAATGTCAGGGTAGGGAGAAAGTGTATATATTCATATAAGATAATTTAGAAGCTGGAGTTGTGATTGCAATAATGGCTTATTCATATCTGCATTTCACTTAAATGCACTGTTTTGACTCACTGAACATTTGTCAAAGACAGTATAGCTAAACTTTTTCACATGGCCACTGAGGTAATGACAGCATTACATTACCAGGAAACTGCATGACTTGCTGATACTTCCATTTTCCACAGCAGCTTATGAAATAATCAAAATGTGTGCATGAAATGGCGGCCTGTTCTGAATTTATTTTAATACAGATAGGCTTATGCTGAAAGAAAAAAAAAAGTGTTGGACCCCTGACACAAGAGACAATGACTTTGCACAAAGCTGAATTTTACTAGCAGAGAAGATGGATATATGAGTATTAGACTTTTCATAGCTATAGGAAGGATAATCTTTCAATCAGATTAATGAGAAAATATATTGCATGGGCCCTACAGCACTTTTTGCTTTCCAGGCTAATGCGTGATTTAAATCCCCAAAGTACATTTTCAGCATTACAATATCCTTTGATAATAATGTCGCTTGCACAAAGACAGATAAAAATAAAACAGTCCCCCTTGATTTCCCATTTTAGATTTGAAGTATATTTTCTGTTCTTTGCTGGCAATGAAGTGAATTCTATCAAGAAGAGTCACATTTAATAAGACAAAGAGAATTTTCTAATTATGCTACCTGTCAAGATTGGAATCTATGGGATTGCAACCGCAATTGAAGAAATAGAGGAAGCAATTGCATACAGTCCCGTTTACTTTGGTATATGATTACTATTTGCACTTAGATATTGCTTAATGTAAATCAAGCAAACACACAGAATCATGCTTTGAGGTAAACACCAAAAGGCAAGTTTCAGACTAGATCTTACCATTTCTATTTCAATCTTCAGTAACCAATTTTCTGATATTTTCTAATTCATAAATTGAAAACATAAACTACTAGAAATTTAAAAAAAGGAGGAAGGGGCAAGATTGCATGCCATGTTATATTACCAACTAATATGAAAACTTGTAAAGACAAATATACTTATTCCATAAATATATATTCATAATTAGGCATAATAAATATCTACTAGAGGGAAGTGACTTTCAGGAAAAATACCTGCTAGGGAAAATATATATAATGACTTTAGAATATTGCTATACACTTTTTAACATTTTAAACTTATTTGTTATTACAACTGTGCAGACATCAAAGAAAATCTCACTATTATTCAAATGCTTCTCTGGAAGTTATCACATGCTATTCTTCGTGAGTCTCTGGGGAACAGTTCCCTCTGTCCCCTCAAATATTACTCTTCCCCCCCACCCTGGCCCAGCATAGTAATTGTTGAAACAGTATGGCACATTAAACAAGGAAAATAAATATTGTGCTTTCAATGGTTTCTCATATTCTATGTATTCATGAACTGGCACACAATCAATTTGTTTTAAATATTATATTTGTTAATATGTAATTATAGTAGCACTCAGATGATAATAATTATAATAAATAGTAATTTACCCAAAATCACATTTTTAGAGATGCAAAGAAAAACAAATTATTAAGCAAAATATAGCAACAGTTAGCCTATGATTAGAAACTTAGTTTTTAAAAAGTTAACCTTTGATGTCTAAAAGAACAAATGATAGGTGTATTATGTTCTGCAAATACATTTGATAATGTAATCAAATGTTTCTGCTTTGCAAACATTTCAACTAGCTGTTTCTAACTACCTAAGCCATATTTTGGTTTGCTGACCATGCAAAAAGAATAGTATATTCTCAAAGCATTAAAGCATTAATTTAAAAATTAAATTCTTCAAATGATTTTTAAAATAAACTATTAGATACTTTGAAAGGAAATCTGTCAATTATTATAGGGCCATTGTCTTAATTTCTTACAATAAGGAAGTCATTTGAATTATTTATGATTTAAAAATTACTTTGTGAATCAAAGTTCTGAATATAAAGTTAGGGGATGCTTCATTGTATATCTACTATTTCACAGTCTAATCTCCCCACATTTTATAGGCCGAATTATATCCCTCAAAATCCATATGTCGATGTCCTAATATCCAATAGCTCATAATATTACTGTATTTGGAGATGGATCTCTAAAGAGGTAATCAAGTTAAAATGAGGTCATTAGAGTGGGCCCTAATCCAATATGACTTGTGTCCTTATAAGAAGAGGAGAGGAAAGGCTGGGCACGGTGGCTGAAGCCTGTCATCCCAGCACCTTGGAAGGCTGAAGAGAGAGGATTGCCTGAGCCCAGGAGTTTGAGACCAGCCTGGGCAACTTGATGAGACCTCGTCTCTACAATAAATAAAAAAAAATAGCCGACTGTAGTTCCAGCTACTTGGAAGGCTGAGGCGGAAGTATCGCCGGAGCCCAGCAGGTCAAGGCTGAAGTGGCTGTGAGCATGCCACTGTACTCCAGCCTGGGTGACAGAGTAAGACACTGATTAAAAAAAAAAAAAAGAACAGATTAGGACACAGACTGTACAGAGGAAAGACCATCTGAAGACATAGGGAGGAAAGGGCCATCTACAAGTCAAGGAGAGAAGCCTAAGAAGAAATCAGTCCTGTTGACTGATTTCCAAAAAATTACAGAATTACAAAAAAATAAATTTCTGTTGTTTAAGCTCCCAGTTTGTAGTAATTTGCTACGGCAGCCCTAACAAACTAATACATCGTATAACAACATAAAACCTTTCAATGTGCAAGGTTCAAGCCTCCCTGTAATGTTCATGCATCTACCTCTGAATATTTTAACAATGGGCTGATAATAGGATTCCCTAACAAACTACTGGCATAGTCTGATTTACGTTCTCTCTTTCAGGTTTATGAAACTCATTTTTAGCAATGAGTTTACGGGTTCATGTATACACAAATATAGATAAGTGGAGAATGCCTACATGGTCCAAAATCCATGCATACATTGGTATCCACTGATTTACATATTATGTCGATCATGTCATTTACAATGATGTGACTAATTGGATATTAGTAAATAAAGTCATATGCCACATAATGACATTCCAGTTAATGACAGATCACATATAAGACAGTGGCCCCATAAGATTATAATAGAGCTGAAAAATTTCTATTGCCTAGTGATGCTGTGGATGTCTAACATTGTAGAGTAAGATATTACTCACATGTTTGTGCTGATGCTGGTATAAACAAACTGTACTGCCAGACATATAAAATGTAACACATGCAATTATGTACAATACATAATACATGATAATGATAATAAACAACTATTTTACTGGTTTATATATTTGCTGTATTATATTTTTATGTTATCTTAAATAAACCATTTCTACTTAGTAAAAAATGCTAACTACAAAATAGCCTCAGGCAGGTCCTTCAGGAGGTATTCAAGAAAGAAGGCATTATTATCACGGGAGATGACAGTTCCACGTGTGGTATTTCCCCTGATGACCTTCCAGTGGGACAAAATGTGGAAGTGGAAGACAGTGATGCTGATGATTTGGATGCTGTGTCAGCCTAGAATGTGTATGTTTGTGTCTTAGTTTTTAACAAAAAGGTTTACAAAGTAAAATAAAAATTTTAAAATAGAATGACTTTTATAGAATAAAGATATAAAAAGACTTTTTCTAATAAGCAACTGGGGATTTACTACATAAGCACATTGCATGCAGGTGAAGTTAGGGCTTCCAACTGGCCCTCTCTCCCTCGATAGTGGACCAGGTACCCAGTGTGTTGCCATGAGTCCTCCTCCCTCCTACATCCCTTCCTTCCCTAGTAGTGTTCAGTTTCTGCCAATTTCACCTTGTACTACTGTGACTAGTGTTCTAGGACCACTTATGAGTGAGAACACATGGCATTCCGTTCTTTGTTTCTTTAGTTCACTTAGCGTGATATCTCAAGCAACATCCAAGTTGCTGCGAAGGCCATAATTTTTGTTCTTCATGGCTGCATAATATTCAATTGTGAATATGTATCACTTTTTCTTTATTCACTTTTGATGGGCATTTGGGTTGGTTCCATGTTTTTGTTATTGTGAATAGTGCTGCAATAAACATGGATGTGTAGGAGCCTTTTTTGTAGAACGATTTATGTTCCTCTGGGTATATTCCCAGGAAAGGGATTGCTCAATTTTTAGTTCTCTGAGGGAACCCCACACTGTTTTCCATAGAGACTGAACCAGCTTGCATTCTCACCAACAGTGTAGAAGCGTTCCCTTTTCTCTGTAGCTGCACCAGCATTTGTAGGAATTTTTACTTATTAATGATAGCCATCCCTGCGGGTGTTAGGTGGTATCCCATTATAGCTTTAATTTTTATTTCTCTGCTGACTAGTGAGGTGGAGCACTTTTTCATGTGTTTATTGGCTGCTCACATGAACTCTTTTGAGAGGTGTCTGCTCATGTCCTTTTAATGATTTTGTTTTTCTTTATTTCAAATCATTTGAATTTCTTGTAAATCCTAGATGTTAGACCTTTGTCAGATGCATAGCCTGAAAATATTTTTTCACATTCTGTGGGTTTTATCGTCACTTTTTAAATGATGTCTTTTGCTGTATAAAAGCTTTCCAGTTTGATAAAATCCACCTATCTTAGCTTTTGTTGCACTTGCTTTTGAGAAATTGGTCATGAATTCTTTGCCTACTCTGATATCCAGAAGGGTGTTCCCTACGTTTTCTTCTAAGATTCTTAAGTTTGAGGTTTTACATTCAAGTCCTTGATCCATTTTGTTTGTCATTGATGGTTTTGTCAAAAACCAATTGATTGAGGGACTGAGTTTTATTTCCGTATTCTCTGTCCTGTTCCATTGGTTAATGTGTCTATCCCTGTGCCAATGCCATGCCATCTTAGTTACTGTAGCCTTGTAATATAGTTTAAAGCTGGAAGTGTGATACCTCCGGCTTTGTTCATTTTCCTGAAGATTGTTTTGGCTATTCACTTTTTTTTTTGGTCAGAGTCTCACTCTGTCATCCAAGCTGGAGCACAGTGGCATGCTCATGGCCACCGTAGCCTCAACCTGCTGGACTCAGGTTATCCTTCCACTTCAGCCTTCCAAGTAGCCGGAACTACAGGCACTCACCACCATGCCCAGCTACTTTTTTTTTTTTTTTAAACTTTTGTAGAGACAAATTCTCACCATCTTGCCCAGGCTGGCCTTGAACCTCTAGACTCAGGTAATCCTCTTGCCTTTGCCTCCAAAAGTGCTGGAATCACAGGTGTGAGCCACCATGTCTGGCCACACTCTTTTTTGTTTCCATATAGTATGCTGTATTGCCCTTCCTAAGACTGTTAAAAATAATATAGGCAACCCCTTTGAGTCCCCTTTCACTGTGGGAACTTTTTTGTCTTTTCAATAAATCCTGCTTTCTCACTTATAATAATAATAATAATAATAATAACAACGTTGACAATGTGGTAGAGAGTGCATTGAATCTCTAGATTACCTTGAGTAGGATGAGCATCTTTTTTTTTTTTTTTTTGAGTTGGAGTCTCACTCTGTTGCCCCGACTGGAGTACAGTGGCCGCTCCTGGCCACCACAGCCTCGACCTGCTGGGTTCCGGTGATCCTTCTGCCTCAGCCTTCCAAGTAGCCAGAATTACAGGCATGTGCTACCACGCCCGGCTGATTTTTTGATTTATTGTAGAGATGAGGTCTCGCTGCCTAGGAGGATCTCTAACCTGCGGGCTCAGGCAATCCACTCACCTCAGCCTCCCAAAGGCGTGGGATTACAGGCTGAGCCACGGAGCCTGGCTGGGCATCTTGATAATACTGATTCTTCTAATCTGGAGATGGGATGTGTTTGCCATTTCTTTGTGTCATCCTTGATTTCTTTGAACAGTGTCTTGTGGTGCTCATTGTAAAAGTATTTCACTTCTCAGGTTAGGTGGATGTCAAGATATTTCTTTTTTTTGTAACTATTATGAATGGGATTGTGTTTTTAATTTGGCTCTCAGTCTGCTTGTTGTTGATATATAGAAATGCAACTGTCTTTTGTTGTTTTGTTCTCAGTCTGCTTGTCATTGATATATAGAAATACAACTGTCTTTAGTTAATCTGACCAGGGGTTTATCTTATTTATCCTTTCAAAGAACAACATATTTGTCTTATTGATTCTTTCTATGAAATTTTTATCTTTCTATATTTCCTGTAATTGTGATTTTATCTTAGTAATCTGAATTTTTCTACTGAAATTAAGATTTAATTGTTCTTGTCTTTCCAGCTCCCTTAGGTGTGATGTTAGGCAGTTTACTTGCAATTCCTCTATTTTCTTGATATGAGTATGCAATGCTATGAATTTTTTATTCAACACTGTTTTCATGATGTCCCAGAGGTTTTGATATGGTGTGTCTTTGCTTTCATTTGTTCCCAGAAATCTTTGTATTTCTGCCTTGATTTCTGTGTTAACCCAAAAGTCATTCAGCAGCATGTTGACTAATTTCCATGTCTTTGTGTGTTCTGAGGGGTTCTTGTTGGTGGTAATATTCATTTTTATTTTATTGTGATCTGAAAAGATGCTTGGTATTATTTCAACCTTCTGGAATTTGTTCCTACCTAATTTATGTCTAAAAATGTGATCAATCTTGGAGTATGTTTCATGTGCTGATGAGTAGCATGTATACTCTGTGGTTGTTTGGTGGAGTGTTCTATAGATGTCTCTTATGTCCAGTTGGTCTAGTGTCAAGTTAAGATTCTGGATCTCCTTGTTGGTTTTTGCCTTGATGACTCTAGTGCTGTTAGTGAGGTATTAAAGTCTCTGACTATAATTGTATGGGTATCTATGTCCTCTCTTCGTCTACACAGCACTTGTTTTGTAAATCTGGGTGCTCCTCTGTTGGGTGCATATATGAAGATGGATATTTATTGCTGACAGATTGAGCCTTTTATCATTGTGTAGTGTCCTTTTTTAACTTCTATTAGGTTGAAGTATGTGTTGTCTGTTATAGAAATAGCTACCCTGCTATCTATCTGTTTTCCATTTGCCTGAAAGATCCTTCTTCAGTGCCTTACTTTGAGCCTGTGGGCATCCTTTGCAGTGAGATCAGTTTCCTGGAAGCAACAGAATGTTAGATCATGTTTCTTTATCCAGTATGCTACTCTTTGCTTTTTTAGTGGCACATTCAAACCATACACATTCGTTAATTATTGATATGTGAAGGCTTACTTCTGTCATAAGTCTGTTAATAGATTGCTTTACTTTTTCTCTTTTTTGTGTGTATATTTTTGGAAGATCTGTATGCTCTGTTAAATCTGTGTTTGCCAGTGATTTTGGGTGGGTGGAATCGTTCTTCTGTTTCTATGCTCAAAGTTTTTCTCAGGATCTCCTAAAGGACTGGTCTGAAGGCATGTATTCTCTTAGAAACTGGATGTCTGGGAAGAATTTTAATTCTTCATCACTTATAAAGTTTAGTTACAGGATATGAAATCTTGGCTGGAGTTGATTGTCTTTGAGAACTTTGAAGATGAGACTCCAGTCAGTCTCTTCTAACTTGCAGAGTTTCTGCTGAGAAGTCTGCTAGAATACCGATGGGTTTTCCCCCATAGATAGCCTAACCCTTCTTTCTGGTTGCCTTTAGAATTTTTTTTCTTTCATGCTCATTTTGGGGAGATGAATTACAATGTGTCTTGAAAATGATCATCTCATGTGATACCTTGCAGAGATTCGCTGACTCTCTTACGTTTGAGTAATTGCTTCTCTATTGTGAAATGGGAACTTTTCTTGAATGGCCTCATGAAAGATTTGCTCCATGGTGTTCTCATTTACCCTTTCTGTTTCAGGGGTACCAATCAACCATAGATTTGGTTTCTTTACATAGTCTCATAGGTGTTCTCCCTTTTTTTTGAGCCTTTTATCCTTGTTTTTGTCAGACTGGGTTAGCTCAATATTTTGATCTTTAAACTCTAAAATTCTTTCTTCTGCCTGATTGATTCCACACCCTAAGCTTTTTAATTGTACTTCAGAATTACAGGAGGGAATTCTTCATATTCCAGGATTTCAGAATTGACCTTTCTTATATCGGTCATTTCAACTTTTACTTCCTGCACAGCTTGGGTGATCTTTGCTTCACATTTCTCATGGCTTTACTTAACTGTTTTTGCCATCCATTGTCTGAATTCTGTGTCTGTCATCAGGAACAGTTCAATCTGGGAGGCTTACATTGTTTGGGACTGAACGATGTTTTAGTAGGTGAACCCTCTTTAAGGCTTTGAAAATTGCCAATGGTTTTCCTCTGGTTCTTCCTCATCTGTGAAGTGCAGCTCTTCTCTTTTTGTTATTATTTTTCAGTTTTGTTGTTTTGTAGTTAGAAACGGTCTTGCTGCCCTAAGGTCTTTGCTACTGTTCAAAATAGTTCACACAGGGAGAGAGAGGGAGATTTTTAGTACTGCTCTGCCACTCTTGCTGGGCAGTGTTCAGAACTCAAAGTGACTTTCTGTTGCAGAGATTTTTTTCTGTGGTCAGGCCACAGGGGAAAAATCACTGTTGTGAGCTCTATGCAGGGATCATCTGGGGGGATGGGATCTCTGGCAGCTGAGAGCACTGTTGGAATTTTGATGCCATTTGCAGCCCAGGAACATTTCCTCCAGGAAATGGGGCTTCCAGGTGCCTTTAGTGGCACTCCTTCCCTCATCAAAGTCCACACTAAGCATGTAAAAACAGCAAATTCCCTGTTGCAGAGAGGCACACTCTTTGGACTCATGATACTAGCAGAACAACCTCCTTAGTTTAGAAAAAAGGTTGTTCAACTGATGTGAGTGCAACCAGTAGGCAAGCTTTTCCAGCCTGGTTGCTGGCTGCCAGGCACCAGTGGTGGGGAACACGCTCTTGGGGTTGACTGATGGTAGCCATTCAGTATGTGGGTGGGTTCTCAGCTCCATGCTTCAGGAGTACACCACTGTGTCTTAAGCATATCTCCCCTTGTGTGGAACCAATGGTCCGCATAGGACTGGGAACTGACCCAGGCCATGTCAAGATCACTTATCCCTTCTCACACATAGGCAGGGCTGCAGATCCTATGCAAACCTGACACCTAGCAAGGATTACTCCCCTTTCCCCAGCTCCAACACTGATGGTAGGGATGCTCTCCTCCTTGACCCTAGGCATTCCAAATACCTCTGCTGGATGCAGGGTGCTTCTTCCATCCAAAACTCAAGCTACCTGAACTTATCTGCAGCTGTGTCCATCCTTTCTCTTCCGCTAGGCGAGAGAGTTGTAGGTCAGCTACTCCGCAGTGGCCACCTTGGATCCTTTACTCAGAAGATATTTTTGTACAGCTTTACAAAGTGTTTGTGTTTGTGTTTTTATTATTAAATAGAAGTTTAAAAGTTATAAAATAAATTAAGCTTTATAAAGTAATACAGTAAGCTATAGTTAATTTAAGAAAGATTTAAAAAATACATTTAGGTAGCTTAAGTATAGTTTATAAAGTTTATAAAGTCTAAGTAGTGTATATATAGTACTGTCTTAGGTATTCACACTGCCACCCACTTAATGACTTACCCAGAGAAATTCCCATTCCTGCAAATTCCGTTCATAGTGCTCTATACATGAGTGCCGTTTTAAAGTTTTTTACAGTTCCATTTCTATGTTCAACTATATTTATGTATATAAGTACCATTTTGTTACAATTGCCTACAATATTCAGTACAGTAAGATGCTATACATGTTTGTAGGCTAGGAGCAAGTAAGATGTAACAGTTAGTCGTGGTGTGTAGTTGGCTATAACATAGGTTTGCGTAAGTATACTCTGTGGTTTTCACATAATGATAAAATTGCCTAAGGATGCGTTTCTCAGAGCATGTTTTTGTTGTTAACTGACATATAATGTATTCACTTCATATTGTGCTAAAAAAATTGAACATATATGTAATGACAGGGTTTTGGGGGGATAATGCAATTTAGTCCAGTTGACTGTGATGACTAATACAAATGATGAAAGTAATATGGACTAACAGAGTATGCCACAATCTGAGTTGCTGAATAATAATACTAAAAGTAACAATAACAATCATATATTAAGATCTAGTGTTTCAGAAACTGAACATAAGCACATATTGCTTCAGTTAAATCTCACAATCTTATATTTTATGTGCATTTTAAAGAAAAATATAGAGTGTGAAATTTAGTCACTTGCCTAGATCATATATCTAGTACATACCAGCCTTGATTTAAATCTAAGATGGTATGATAAGAGATCTAAACCCTCAGCCCTCAAACAGAGTCTCTTAGTAATGAAAGAAAGATGATGGCTAATCAATTCCTTTTATAGTACTTTATGTTGTGTAACATTTAGGAAAATTTTTTGTAAATTTATAAGCAATTTTTTTTAAAAAATTAAAAAGATAGATAAAACAACAATTTAATACTAAGTTTATTTGAGCTATTTAAAACTCCAAAGATAGGCAGCAACTCTCCAACTAATAAATAAAAATAATCATTTACTATAGATATTATTTAATAGTGGTTTAGAAAGATGTACTCTATATTAATGTCATAGAGTATTAACCTTTGGGCTTGTTAAGATTCCATGAAAAATGGGGTTACCCATGTATTATTTTGTTTCAAATGAATTTTACTTAAGGGAATTAATCAATCTATTCTTCTCTGGAGTGGGTGTTTGGGTGAATTTTTATTTTTAGATTAAGTGTTCTGTAAGGTTTCCTGATAGTATCATATAAGGCAATCAAAAATTGTAAATAGAGAATACATTTGACTCATATACAAATTGATTTTACTGAAAGCAAAAGAAAATTTAGCCAATATTTACTGAAATAATTGTTTATTTATCTTACTTTAGAAGAAGTTCAAATAAGAACAGACCCCTCAAAGCACAGCTGCCCAAGAGTCCAGGCTTGAGAAGCCCAAATGTATTTTCTGACTGCACCATCATTGGTGGCATGTCGACATTGCCTTAATGCTTGTTACTACATGGTTGTATAATGGCTGTCACACTCCAAGCAAAACTTTCATATTCAAAAACAAACAAACAAACAAAAATCAATGAAGCAAAGCTTGAATGGCCCAAGGATACATTATTACTTTTATATATTTTCTTACAAAAGTCACTCTATAACTTTATTTACATTTCATTTCCTATGTCTAACTTTAAACAATATATTTGAAAGGTAATCTAAATAAATATTCTAATTTTCTGGCTTTCATAACAAAGATAATCAATAAGAAAGAAATATGATCTTTTTCTGAGTAACTAATCCAAGTCTGCTTCAATTAGTCTATACAATTATGAAACTGTATAACTACTTCATTGAAAATAAACTCCCTGTAGAGTATCTTAATAGTAAAGCAAAAACAGCATTTCTGATTGTCTTCAGGAAATTAATGAAGGAGACTTGTAAGATATTATGGTCTATTTGACAGTTTTTCTTACTGGGAATAGTCACACAGCACTTGGTTTTTCTGAGTAGGCAAAAGCAACAAATCATGACAATTTTGTAGGAACCTGGTGAAAGCAAAATTTGAAAATGCATAAAAAGCAGACCTGAGTCTAAAAAATAACACTAGGCTTTATTAATGAAAAGTTTTGACTCACAGAACATGCATACATAACAAATATTTTCTGAATTGTGAATAAATTAATAAGAGTTTCTAGAGAGACTTGAGATCTATTTTGTGGCTAATTTATACAATCTTTATAATAGAAATAATTTGCTTTTATGTTATGCATCATAAATTTTTCACCTGCAAAATATAAATAAAGGATATAAACCATGAAAAGACTTTAAGGTCTTTAAATGAAAAATTATTAGTGGTATTGAAAATAAGATTATGATATAATAATATGAAATTACAGAATTGGGATTTTATGCTAATATTAAAGTAGCTTTCATCTGCCTATAAAGAAAATACCTTGTTAATTCTGAACTTTTAAAATTCTGAAAAACTTAGGGAAAGTTTTTGTTAAAAATATCTATTTGCTTACCAATTAAAAATAGAAGACATATTTGTAAATTTTAGTAAAAATTTCTGTTTCTACCCAATAAAAAATTCTGTGTAATTTGCTCTCTTTGGCTAACAAGGAAGGGAAAAAATAAAGTAAAAACATTACCTTAATGCTCATTTTCTAACTGGAGGCAATTTCTCAACCATAGGCAAGGAGAATCTAATAAAGCAGAGTTTGAAGTCTGAGTCAAGGAAGTAAAGCTTAGAAATTTGAGAAGCCGAGGTTTTGAGAATTGTTAGAACAGAGTACCAGTGAGGAGGGAGCAAAACAGATAGAGTCATTTTATCTTTGAATGCCAATTTGTCATGTAGGGGTAAATCTCCATGAGCCTGGCAAAGAACAACTGTAGGGGGAAAATAAATAGTGAAGATCTACAAGCATAACACATAATTGAAGTTTCCCCTAGACAGAGCGGAGAGAGTATATATGTGTGTGTGTATGTTTGTGTGTGTGTATATATATATATATATATATATGTATATATGTATGTATATACATATGTATATATATATATGGCTTTCAATGATATGTTAGACTTTAGCAGTGAAATAAACTATTCTGGACTAAAAATTATCTAGACTCACTTTATAAAAGCTTAAAATGACCTGAAGATTTCAAATATTATGGAAGTAGTTCAACTGCCTGCCAGAACAAAGAAGGTTAATTTTTAAAAACTACAACATAAGATTTTGCTTCAAGTCGGATGACTAAAGATATTGGACCCTTGCTCTCTTCAATAAAAGGAAACAAAATTGTGACTCGATAATCACACCCAAATAAAACATCTAAGGGAGAATCCTAGAGTCCAACAAAGAAGTCGCGGGAAACATCTGAGACCTAGAAAGAAAAGGAAGCAAGTGGTCAGCCTGGTTGAGATTGCTGGAAGCCCAAAGGGGCTCACTACTAAAGGGAAAGGGTAAGTGAAAAAATTTCTGCAGTCCACATCCCAACACAGACTACTGTAATCCAACCACACAAGACCTTCTTTACCCACACAAATCCTGACACTAGCATGGGCAGTGATGGGAAGAGCTCATGAAGGCATTATGCAAGACCGGAAACTTGCACCAACCACATCACACACACCAGATCTAAGGACTGCAGCAGAGTGCCATTGTGCAGTGATCATGAGACTGTATCTTTCCCTGGGAACCACCGTCCCCATATTTTCACATTCTGGAAACCCTCACTGACATTCTCCAGTGTCCACTCAGAGGGCTAGGGTGGCACTGCACTTTGGACCCAAAGGTGCTGCAGCGTCCTCAGTACTCTAGCCCACAGAATGGTGCACTGCACTAAAAAGGTGGCCACTGGGACAAGGAGAACAAAAGTAAATATTTTCCAGAGCCCAAGAGTTCCCTGTATGGTGTGTGAGAAATGACCCCACTGCAAGCAGTGATACAAACTCAGCGCTCAGGCTCACAACTGAAGAGTGAAATACTCTCAGCTTACTGTCACAGTAGTTACTGCCAACAGGTAACACAGGTTGGTGAGCTTGAGAACTGACCATCTAGGTCTGGAAGCAATGACCCTATTCTCACTAGTGGAGCAGTCTTTGTGTTCAGGTTCATTCTCCCTCTTTGTATACCACTTCAGCCACAGCCACTGCCCTTGCCACAGGGAAATGAGACAGGTAAGCCAGAGGGCTTCCTGTCTTGGGCTATGAGTGGTGACTGCATCTGCCTGGGATGCATGGTCTCAACTCTTGGTTCTGTGTGAAGACTGAGGTCCCTACTCTATTCCGCATGTCACTGCAGTACTGCTGCAATCAAGATCAGGCAACCCTGAAAAGTTATACATCTGGGGTTGCAGATAGTGACTTGCATCAAGTCACCATCAACATCACTATGTACCACTCAGGATGGTAGCACCGCGGTTACTGTCAGTGCTCACATAATACCAGTTGTCAAGGGATCCAAGAATTTACTCACCTACCCAGCTCACCACTGTCATGATCAGCACTTGATCAAGTCAACTTGAGGCAAAAGAATTGGCCCGCTTGATCCTGCTAACATTTGTGCCAGCATACACTGTTTTGAGGCCCAAGAACAGGAACACTTGACCCACTGCTGCCACCACTGGGATCTGAAAACTAGCTCACCTGGCATCACTGTCACCAGTATCACTTTACCACAGTCTCAACTAAAACTACTAGTAACCACACCCTATACTATTGCGGAAATCAGATACCACTGATGTTGTCTACAACCCAAGAAATCATATAGAGACTACACTACTTCATGTACTCAGAATCAAAGCAAAAAGTTCCTAGGCAACCAACATCATTGAGATAACTTCAGACAAAAGTCCTTCTATGCAAACACAAATTCAAAAAATTGGAAAAGGCAATGATTACACAAGAAGCCCAGATATTGACATGAGGGCATAGGAAATATGAGAAGACAAGGATGTATTAAACTTCCGAAGGAGAACAGTAATTCTCCCAAAACATATTCAAATAAAAAAAAATCTACAAAATCTTAGAAAAGGGATTCAAAATTATGATATTGAAGAGTTCAGTGAGATACAAAAGAATTCCAAAAAACAATACAAATAAATCATTTTAAAAATTCAAAATATGAGTGAGAAATGTACCGAAGATATAGATATTTTAAAAGAACAAAACAGAAATTAAGAAAATGAATTCATTGAATGAAATACAATGAAACCTTACAGGCTAGAAGAGAACAGGATGATATATTTAAAGTGCTGAAAGAAAATATATATATACATTAAAAGCTGTGACGCAAAATAATACATCCTCCAAAATTGTTCTCCATAAATGAAGGAGAGATAAAGTCTTTCCCAGACAAGCAAATGGTGAAGGAATTCATAAACCCTAGACTAGTTTTACAATAAATGCTCAAGGAAGCATCTAAATCTGAAAGCAAAAGGACAATTGTCATCATCATAAAAACACATAATATATTCAACTCACTGTTAAAGCAAACACACAAGGAGAAAGAACCAATTCAAAGGGTGCCATCACAGAAAACCAGCACACAAAAGGACAGATAATAAGAGAAAAAGATAGATTATAAAAAACAACCAGAAAATAATTGACAATATGACAGAAACAAAGCTTTACATATCAATAACAATCTTGAAGGTAAGTGGATTAAATTTTCCACTTGAAATAGATTGACTGAATAAATTTTTTTTAAATTTTAACTCTATGCTACCTTCAAGAAACATACTTTACCAGCAAAGACACATACAAAAAGAAAAAGTAAAAGGATGGAAAAAGATATCCCATGCAAACAGAAATCAAAAGCTAGCCAGAGTAGTTATACTTGTTTCAGATAAAATAGACTTTAAGACAAAAAGAGTAAAAATTTTTAAAGAACCAACATATAATAATAAAGGAATCAATCTAGCAAGAGGATATAATAATTCTAAGTATATATGCACCCAGAAATGAAGAATTCATAAAGAAACTTTTAACTGGATCTAAAGAAAGAGACAGACTCCAATACAATAATAGTGAGGGACTTTAACACCCCACTTTCAACATTAGACTGATTATCTATTAATAGGCAGGAAATTCATTTAGAGTTGATTTCTGTGTATGGTGAGAGGTAGGGGTCCTCTTCCAATCACCTGCATGTGGTCAGACAGGTTTCCCACCACCATTTACTAAATAGATTCTCCTATCCACAGTGATTGTTGGTGGAGCCTTTGTCGAAGATGAGTTGGCTGAAAAATTGAAGTTTTGCTTCTGGAATCTCTATCCTGTTCCATTGGCCTATATGCCTGTTCTTGTATCAATACCATGCTGTTTTAATTATTGTGGTCTTATAATAAAATTTAATGTCTGGAAGTGCAATACCTCCTGCTTTGTTTCTATTGCAACTGATTGCTTTTGCTATTTGTGGTCTTTTATGTTTTCATATGATGTGTAAACTAGTACAACCTCTGTGGAAAATAGCATAGTGATTTCTAAAAGATCTGAAAATCGATCTTCAATACAACCCAGCAATCCCCCTTCTGGAAATATACCCAGAGGAACTCAAATCACTCTATAATGAAGATAGCTGCACACATATGTTTATTGCAGCATTATTCACAATAGCAAAAACATGGAACCAACCATGATGCCTATGGAAAGTGGGCTAAAGAAAATGTGGTACTTATACACAATGGAATATTATGCAGCCATAAAGAAAAACAAAATTATGAACTTGGCAGCAACTTTGATGGATCTAGAGTCTATAATACTCAGTGATTTATCACAGAAACAAAAATCTGAGTACTGCATGTACTCACTCATAAGTGGACCCTGAACATTTATTATAATACTACAAGAAACAAATAAGCAGTAGTGGGACACTGCCAGGGAAGAAGGGAGGGCACACAACATCAATAAGGTGCCCAAACTTTACCTTCACAATGACTACTTATGTACCAAACCCTGAATTTTACCCCACATCTTTAAAATAAAAAAATAAAAAATAGACAGAAAATCAACAAAGAAACATTGCATTTAAACTAAACTTAGACCAAATTGACTTTACAAACATTTACAAAAGGTTTTATCCAACAACTATAGAACATGCTTTCTTCTCAGCAAAACATGGGACATTCTTCAGGGTTGAAAATATGTTATGCCCCAAAAATAAGTCTCAAAAAATTTTAAAAAGTCAAAATCATATCAAATATCTTCTCAGACAACAATAAAATGAAACTAGAAATCAAAACCAGGAGAAACTTTGGCAACAGCACAAATGCATGAAAATTAAACAATAGGCTCCTGAAAGACCTAGGTCAAAGAAGAAATTAAGATGAAAATCAAACAAATTTTTGAAGCATATGAAAAATTAAAAAAAAAAATACCAAAGCCTCTGGGACCCAGCAAAACAATGCTGTGAAGGAATATTATATCAATAAATGCCTAAATGAAAAGAAAAAAAGACTTCAAATAAACAGTCTAATGATGTTCCTTCAAGGAACTAGAAAAACAAAAACAAAATGAAACCGTAATTAACTGAAGAAAATAAATAATAAATATCAGAGCCAATATGAACAAAGTAATGACAAAAAAATTACAAAGGATCAATGAAATAAAAACTTGGCATAAGATAAACAAAACTGACAAACTGCTACCTAGACTAACCAAGATAAGAAGAGAGAAGACTCAAGTAAACAAAATCAGAAATAAAATAGGAGACATTACAACTAATACCACAGGAATATACAAGTTCATCAAAGAGTATTATGAACAGCTTGTGCTAACAAACTGGAAAGCCTGGAGGAAATGAATAAATTCCTAGAAACATACACCCTACCAAGATTGAATCCTGAAGAAATCAGAAAAGAGCTCAAATAACCAAAGTAATTCTCAGTAAAAAGAACACAGTTGAAGGCATTGCAATATCTAGCTTCAAATATATTACAAGAGCACAGTAACCAAACATAATTATATTAGTATAAAAATAGACACATAGACCAATGGAACAAAATTAAGTACCCAGAAATAAATCCACATTTTACAACCAAATGACCTCTGACAAAACTGCTAAAAAATACTTTGGGGAAAAGACCGCATTTTCCATAAATGGTGCTCAAAACTAGACCATCTGCAGAAGAATAAAACTGGTTCTGTATCTCTCACTATATACAAAAGAGAATTCAAGATGGATTAAATACTTGGGTATAAGATTTCAAACCATAAAACTACTATCCAAAAACATAGGGAAAATACTTTATGACTAAGACCTCAAGACACAGGCAACAGAAATAAAAGTGGAACTACATTAATCTGAAGAGCTTCACAACAAAAGAAGCAATCAACAGAATGAGGAAACAATCTCTTAAATTGAATAAAATATTTGCAAACTATTCATTTAAAAAGAGACTAATATCCAGAATATACAAGAAACTCAAACAATTTAACAATAAAAAACATTAAAAAACAGACAAAACGCAGGACATTTAGAAAAGAAAGCATACAAATAAGCAATTCGTATTTAAAAATATGCTCAACATTATTAATCATCAGGAAAGTACAAATCAAAACCACGATAAACTATCATCTCACTCCAGTTAGAATTATTATTAAAAAGACAAAAAAATAGCAGATGCTGGAAAGGATGCAGAGAAAAGGGAACTCTTTTACACTGTTGGTGGGAATGTCAATTAGAACAGCCACTACGAAAAAAATATTTTGGAGACTTCTCAAAAACCTAAAAATAGAGCTACCACATGACCCAGCAATTCCACTATTGAGTATCAATTCAAAGGAAATCAATATATCAAAGGGATACCTGCATTTGCACTCTTTACAGTAGCAAAGATATACATTATAAAACATATATTTTATATTCTATATATATAAAACATATATGCATATATGTGCTCACACACAAACAATGAGATACTATTCAGCCTTAAAAAAAATTTGTAGCAATGCAGATGGAATCAGAGGTTATTATTCTAAGTTAAACAAGCCAGGCACAGAAAGACTAAAAACTAATACCACATGTTTTTACTCATACATGAGAGCTAAAAGAATGTGATCACATGGACATAGAGAATAGAACAATAGATATCAGAAAGTGAAAATGGAGGGGGGTAGGCATCTGGATGAAAACATACAGATTAGTATGCTTGATAGCAGACTAAAATTATTATACTTAGCAAGAATTTATGTATTTTTCTTTTTCTTTTCTTTTTTATTTATTTTAAAGATGTGGGGTGCAATTTAGGGTTAGGTATACAAATGTTCATTACGCAGGTACCCTTGCTGATTTTTCAATGTAACTAGAAGAGAGGACTTGAAGTGAAATCAATACATAAAAATGATAACCACTCAAGGTGCTGTGCATCTCAAATACCCTAACTTGATCATTTTATATTCCATGCATACAACAAACACTCACACGTACCTATAAATATGTAAAATATTATGTAGCAATAAGAGAAAAAAAGGATAACAAATACACATAATTCAGCATTAAACATTATAAAATTCATAACATTTAGCAAAATCAAAATTTACTGAACAAGCTATGAAATTGGAAAATGTAATCTATGTCCAGTATCATCAGTTATTAGAAACAGACACAAAATAATGAGGATGATGAAATGAATGGACAGGAAGTTTAAAATAGCTATTATAAATGTTAAAACAAACACTAAAATAATGAAAGAGATATGTAAGATATAAAAGAGACCCAACCTAAATTCTGGAGATAAATATAAGACACTTGATAAAAAAATTTCACTTTCTGAAATCAAAAGTTGATAAAACATTTTTAAAAAGTGAACTTGAAGACATAACAAAACAAATGTTTTTGTTAATGTAGCCCAGAGAGTAAAGACACTCTAATTAACAATAATTTTCTAAATGTAGGTTTAAAAGAGATAAGGGAGATATATTTTTTAAGTCTGAAGAATTATTGATAATGAATTTTATAAATTTGATAAAAACTATTTATTCACAGACCCAAGAAGTTCACAGAGCTTTTTTTCAGAAGCTATGCAACTAGGAAACAATGAAGCACTATCTCTAAAGAGCTGAAGGAAAATCTTTCAATCAGAATTCTATATCTAGCAAAAAGTTCTGTCAAAGATAGTAAATAGAGCCGGGCTTGGTGGCTCAGCCTGTAATCCCGCGCCTTTGGGAGGCTGAGGTGAGTGGATTGCCTGAGGCCGCGGGTTCGAGACCCGCCTGGGCAGCGAGACCTCATCTCTACAATAAATTAAAAAAATCAGCTGGGTGTGGTAGCGCATGACTGTAATTCCGGCTACTCGGAAGTCTGAGGCGGAAGGATCGCCGGAGCCCAGCAGGGCGAGGCTGCAGTGGCCGGGAGCAGCCACTGCACTCCAGTCTGGGCAACAGAGTGAGACTCCAACTCAAAAAAAAAAAAAAAAAACAGATAGTAAATAGAAGGACTAGATTATGAATAAAACAGACAACATTTATTGCTAGTCTGTGTGCACTACAAGAAATGTTAAGGGTAGTTCTTCAGGTTGATACAAAAATGATACTAGATAAAAAATAGTATCTGCAAAAAGTTTTTTTGAACACCAGAAATGGTAAATAAAATAGAAGAGGGTATGCAAAAATAATTAAAAGGTGTTGGAGCCGGGCTCGGTGGCTCAGCCTGTAATCCTGCGCCTTTGGGAGGCTGAGGTGAGTGGATTGCCTGAGCCCGCGGGTTCGAGACCTGCCTGGGCAGCGAGACCTCATCTCTACAATAAATAAAAAATTAGCCGGGTGTGGTAGTGTGCGCCTGTAGTTCCAGCTACTTGGAAGGCTGAGGTGGAAGGATCGCCGGAACCCAGCAGGTCGAGGCTGCGGTGGCCAGGAGCAGCCACTGCACTCCAGTCTAGGCGACAGATTGAGACTCCAACTCAAAAAAAAAAAAGGGGTTGGAAAGATATTATTGTTATATTACTATATTGTATAATGTGGTATAGTATTATTTGAAGCTCAACACTGATGAATTAATATCTATTGTAATCCACCGAACAACCGCAAATAGAAAAAACAAAAAGGTGTAGCTATAGATTAGTGATTTCGTAGCAGAGATTAAACAGATACACTAAACAAAATTTAATTAATTCAAATACATATGTATAAATATGATAGAAAAAATGAAGAACAAAGAACACGAGACAAGTAAAAAACCAGTAGGAAACCTAAACAAATGAAGATACCCTGTGTTAGTGTATTAGAATATTTAATATTGTTAAGATGACAGTAGTACCCAAAGGAATCTACAGATTTAATGTAATGATTTTCAAAATTCCGATGGACTTTTTTTTTTGTAGAAATGGAAAAACTAATTCTCAAATTCATATAGAATTACCATGAATCCCCCCCAAACAAAATAATATATAAAAAGAGAACAATTTGAAGAACTCACACTCCCCAATTTCAAAACTTACTGAAAAAACTATAGTAAGCAAAATAATATGGATGAACATATAGACCAATGGAACACACTTGAGAGTCCAGAAATAAACCCATGCATCCATGGCTAACTAATTTTCAACAAGCGTACCAAGATTATTCAAGAAAAAAAATAATAGTCCTCTAAAATAATGCTGAGACAACTAGATATTCACATGCTAGAGTAAGTCTGGGCCTCTACTTCACAACATGTAAAAATAAATTCAAAATGGACTGATGAACTAAATATAAGAGCTAAAACCATAAAACTCTCAGAAGAAAACATAAGGTAAGTAATTAACGACTTTGAATTTGGCAAGAATTCTTAGATGTGAAACCAAAAGCACAAACAATGAAAGAAAAAATATATACTGGACTGCATCAAAATTAAGAATTTTATGCATAAAAGGACATTATTAAAAAATTAGAAGGAAAATCTATACAATGGCAAGAAATATTTACAAATTATATATTTGAAACACAACTTAACAACAAAAAACCCAAACAACTCAATTAAAAAATGGACAGACGACATTTCTCCAAAGACACACACATAGTCAATAGACCTGTGAAAAGATGCTCAACATCTTTAGTTATTAAATGGTCATTAAATAAATGCAAATTCAAACCTCAAAATATACTAGCTCAAATCTACTAAGTTGGTCATAATAACAATTTTTAATGGAAACGAGTCTTGCCTAGGATATGAAGAAAATGAAAGCCTTGCATACTGCAACATTTCAGACAAGCTTCTTTCACTTAGCAATATATAATTAAGGTTCATTATTATCTTAAAAAAAATTTTAAAGATGTAGGGTACAATTCAGAGTTAGGTACACAAGTGATCATCATACAGATAAAGTTTGGGCCTCCTCTTGGTTCCACTTTGCCTGGTTTAAGGTTGGGTATCCTTATTGATGTTATTTGCTCCCCTGTCCCCTGGCCGTGTCCCACTACTGCCAATCCCTTTCTTGTAGTATTATGATAAATGTTCAGAATCCTCTTATGAGTGGGTACATGTAGTGCTCAGATCTTTGTTTCTGTGATAGATTACTGAGTATTATAGACTCCAAATCTATCCAATTTTCTGTGAAGTCCATAATTTTTTCTTTATGTCTGCATAATATTCCATCGTGTATATATACCACATTTTCTTTATCTATTCCACCTTCAATGGGCAGTATGGCTGGTTCCACATTTTTGCTATTGTAATTAATGCTGCAATAAACATGTGTGTGCAGGTATCTTTTTCATAGAGTGATTTGAGTTCCTCCAGGTATATTCCTAGAAGGGGTATTGCGGGGTCATATGGAAGGTCAATTTTTAGATCTCTTAGGAATTGCCAAACTGGTTTCCCAGAGGTTGTACTAGTTTGTACTCCCACCAACACTGTAGAAGTGGTCCCTTTTCCCCACAATCCTCTCCAGCATTTGTTGTTTTTGAGTTATTGATGATGACCATTGTGCTTGGTGTTGGGTGGTATTTTAATTTAATTTTAATTTGCATTTCTTTGAGGATTAGTGAGACTAAGAATTTTTTCATGTACCAATTGGCTGTATGTATGTCTTATTCTGAGAAGTGTCTCTTCATATCTTTTGTTCACTTTTTAATAGTGTTTGTTTGTTTGTTTGTTTTTTCCTTTAGGCACATTTGACATCATTGTAGATTCTGGATATTAGGCCTTTGTCAGATTTATAGTTGGCAAATAATTTTTCCCATTCTGTGGGCTGTTTCCCTTCTCCCCTGATGATTTCCTTGCTTTGCAGAAGTTTTTCAGTTTGATGAGAACCCACTTGTCTATCTTATCTTTTATGACTTTTGCTTTTGAAGAATTTATCAAGAATTGGTTGCCTACTCCAATGTGCCTAATAGTGTTTCCTACATTTTCTTCTAGGATTCTTGCAGTTTAAGGTTTTTCATTTCAGTCTTTGATCCATTTAGAGTTGACTTTTGTCTATGGTGATAGATAAAGGTCATGTTTCAATCTTCTGCATGTGGTCAGCCAGTTTTCCCAGTACCATTTATTGAATATGTTTTTCTCTCCCCATTGGTTGTTGATGGGAGTTTTGTTGAAGATGAATTTCTTGAAAAACTGAGGTTTTGCTTCTGGAATTTCTATCCTATTCAATTGGTCTATATCCTTATCTTGTACCACGCTGTTTTGATTATTGTAGCCTTATAGTAGAGTTTAAAGTCTGGACGTGTGATACATCCTTCTTTGTTTCTTTTGCAACTGATTGTTTTTGCTATTCATGGTCTTTTATGTTTCCATATGAATTTATGTATTATCATTTCCATGTCTGAGAAGAATGGTATTGGTAACTTAATGGGTATTGTGTTAAATCTGTAGATTTCCTTTGGTAGGATGGACTTCTTAAAATGTAAATTCATCCAATCCATGGGCATGGAGTACTTTTCCATTTGTTTGTATCTTTTCTGATTTCTTTGAGCAGTGTTTTCTAGTTTTCATTATAAAGGTCTTTCACTTCTCTGGTTAGAGAAATGCCAAGGTATTTCTTTCTTTTTTGTGTGTGGCTATTGCTAATAGGATTATGCTTTTTATTTGGTTCTCTGTCTGTTTGTTGTCAGTATATAAGAATGTGACTGCTGAACAACTCCTGGGTCAACACAGAAATCGAAACAGAAATCAAAAGATTCCTGGAAATAAATAAAATGAAGAAACATCTTGCCAAAACTTCTGGAATGCCATGAAAGCACTATTAGGAGGGGAATTCATATCTCTACAAACACAAGTCAAAAAAAAAAAAAATGGAAGGATCACAAGTCAATAGCCTAACAAATCACCTAAGGCAAGACCACCAAAACCCTAACTAACTTCAGGAAAAGAATCCAGATCACCAAAATAAAAGCCCAAATACTAGACATAGAAGACAAAAATATCATTAAAAAAATCAGTAAAAAAAAAAGCTGGTTCTTTGAAAGGTTAAAGATTGATGGATCCCTATCCTGATTGACCAAAAAAAATAGATAAAAAGTCCAAATGAGCACAACCAGAAATGCAAAAGATCAAGTCACAAATGACCCTGAAGTAACACAAAAGATTATCAGAGATTACTCTGTATACCTGTAAAGAAACAAACTTGAAAACCTAAATGAAATGGAAAGCTTTCTGACATCATACAACATCCCAAGGTTGAAATAAGAAGAAATTGAGACCCTTAATAGACCAATAACAACCAGGAAATTGACTCTGTCATAAGAAAACTATCTAAAAAGAAAAAAAGCCCTGGATCAGATGGTTTTCCAGGATAATTCTACAAAACATACAAGGAGGAGTTGATACCAATCCTATTGAAAGTATTTCAGGCAATTGAGAAAGACAGAATTCTCCCCAAATAATTTTATGAAGCTAACATCATATTGCTACTCAAGCTGGGGGAAGATTCAGTAAAGAAAGAGCATTACAGGGCAATATTCCTGATGAACATAGATGTAAAAATTCTCAACAAGATTCTGCAAATCAGATCGAACAACACATCCCAAAAATCACCCACCATGACCAAGTAGACTTCATCCCCAGGATGCAGGGCTGCCTCAATATCTGCAAGACCATAAATGTAATTAAATACATCAACAGGTGTGAAAACAAGAACCACATGATTACATCATTTGATGCAGAAAAAGCTTTCAGTAAAATCCAGCTTCCCTTCTTGATCAAAACCCTTGAACACCTAGGCATAGATGGAACATATCACAAAATATTAAGAGCCATCTATGATAAATCTACAACCAACGTATTGCTAAATGGACAGCCATTGGAAGCATTTCCCTTGAAAATTGGAACAAGACAAGGTTGCCCACTCTCACCCCTCCTGTTCAAGTTAGTGTTGAAAGTCCTAGCTAGAGCAATCATCCAAGAGAAGGAAATCAGGGTATCCAAATAAGAAAAGCAGAAGTGAAGTTATCCCTCTTTGAGAATGACATGATCTTATATCTTAAAAACCCAAGAGAATCTGTCAAAAACCTCCTTGAACTGATAAAGGACTTTGGCAAAGTCCTTATTATCTTTTCATGGCCTGAAAGGTAATTTCTTTTTGTTGTTGAAAACATTTTGTTGTATAGATGTAAGTATGGCTATCTATTCACCGATTAAAGAAACATCCTGGTTGCTGTCAGTTTTGAAGATTATAAATAAAGCTGCTGTGGGTATCTGCATAAATATTTTTTATGGGCATACGTTTTCAGATCAGTTGTTTAAATGTCTAGCTGTGTGATTGCTATATCCTATGATAACGTTATGCTTATCTTTGTAAGAAACTGTTAATGTGGCTGTACCATTTTATATTACCACTAGCAATAAATGAGAGTTCCTGTTTCTTTTCTTCCTTACCAGCAATTGATATTGGTAGGTTATATATATTTTTTTATGTTAGTCACTTATAGGTATGCAGTAGTAACTGTTGTTTTAACTTTTAATTCTCTAAAAAAAAATTGAGCATCTTTGTATTTACTTATTTGCCTTTTGCATGTACTTTTCGTTGATGTTGAGGTGTCTTTCCAGATCTTTTGTTCATTTTAAAATTTGTTTACTTTAATTGTTATTAACTGGTTTTTTGTATATTTGAATAAAAGTAATCTATTGGACATGTGTTTTACAAATATTTTCTCCCATCTGTAGCTCATATTTTAATTTTTTTAGTCTCACAAAACAGAAGCTTTTCATTTTCTTAGAGCCCAAATTATCATTTTTTCTCTCATAAATTATAATTTTGGTGATGCACATAACAACTTTTTTCAAGTCTAAGGTCATCTAGTGGTTTTCCTATGTTTTATTCTAGAAGTTTTATTTTTTTACAGTTAGGTTTGTGATCCATTTTGAGTTAATTTTTGTGAAAGATCTAAGCTATTTGTCTTTTCTAGCTGCTTTGTTTGTCTCATGTGGATGTCTGATTGTTCCAGCACACTTGTTTCAAAGGCTATCTTTATTTTAAAAGTAAAATAAAAGTCTGCCTTTTCTCTATTAAATTACTTTTGCTCCTTTGTCAAAGATCAATTGGCTCTATTTGTCTGGATCTATTCCTGGGCTCTTTATTCTGTTCAATTGATCTGTTTATTCATTTGCCAATACCACGTTATCTTGATTACTATAACTTATTTTAAGTCTTGAAATTAGGTAATGTCTTTTTTTTTTCTTTATTGAGGAATTACCTGTTTTAGATTTTTTTGTCTTTTTATATAAACTTTACTCTATTTGTTGATATCTAAAATTGCTTGTTGGAATTTTGATTAGAATAGATTTGAATTATAGACTAAATTCTAAAAAACTGACTTCTTAACCTTATTGCTTCTTTTAATCCATAAACACAGAACATCAGATATTCCTTAATTTTTTTCTCAGATTTTTGTAATTTTTAAAATTAAAAACCTCTGTACATATGTTGTTATATTTATACCTAATTATTTGATTTTTGGTGTTATTGTAAATGGTATTTTTTTTAAAGCCCAACTTCAAGTGTTAATTGATGATAATGGGAATGTAATTGGTGTGTGTGTGTGTGTGTGTGTGTATAATTTTTTTTCCCTTCTTTTTTCTTTTGAGTTGGAGACTCACTCCATTGACCTGACTGGAGTGCAGTGGCATGCTCACGGCCACCCCAGTGTCAACATGCTGGGCTCCAGCAATCCTTCCGCTTCAGCCTTCTAAGTAACTGGAGCTACAGGCACAAGCTATCACACCTGGCTAATGTTTGATTTATTGTAGAGACAAGGTCTTATCAAGGTGCCCAGACTAGTCTTGAACTTGTACGCTCAGGCAATCTACTTGTCTCAGCATCCCAAAGTGCTGGGATTACAGGCTGAGCCACCGAGACCAGCCTAGTCTTTTTATATTAACTCAATGTCCTGCAAATTTGATATACAGTAGTCCCTACATACAAACAATTCCCATTCTGAGGTAGAATGTAGATTCATAAGTCCAATTTGTTTGTAAGTTCCACAAAGTTAGCCTATGTATCCAACTAACACTGTTCAGCTATTTAGCACTGTACCAGCTACCTCACCACTGCTTTTACACTTGCTTCCAGACATCCTGGGATTGAAATAAAGATACTATACTACTGTACTCTATACAGTATTATACAGTAAAATACACAAAAGCACAACCACTTATAGACAATGCACAAACATGACAATATACGCCAGACATGTTAACTAACATGTAATTAGACATGTAAACACGTTTCCATCTTTGAAAGTTTGCAAATTGAAGGTTTGTTATGTAGGGGACTTAGTGTGCTTGCTTATTAGTTCCATTTTTTTGATTTTTTTGTTTGTTTGTTAGTTTATTTTGGGTCAATTGGAATTTTCCACATAGACAATTGTGTCATCAGTAAATAAAGATATTTTTATTTTTTCTTTTACTATCACAATACTTTTATTTCCCTTTCTTGCCTTATTTCACTAACTAGGACTTTCAGGGAAATTAATGGTGAGAGAGGACTTCTGTGCCTTGTTCCTATTTTTGTAGAAGGTATCCAATTTCTCACTTTAATTATGATGTTGACTGTAGATTTTTTAACAAATGTTCTTTATCAAATTTAAAAAGATTCCTTTATTTATGGATTGATGAGAAATTTTTTGCTTTTTCTTGTTTGTTTTTAAATATGGATGGGTGTTGGATTGTGTAATGCTTTGTCTGTATTATCATATGTTGATATAATCATATGATTTTTCTTATTTAGCCTGTTGATGTGTAGGATTACCCTAATTAATTTTTGACTGTTGAACCAGCCTTGCATACTTGGAACAAATCTCTACTCATGGTGGATTTTTTAAATATATTTTTGAATTTTTGCCTTCTTAAAAAAATGGATATTTAATAATAGGAGATAGAAGATGACTGAAATCATAAATAGTTTTTGTGTAATGGTTTCTTCCATGTTTAGTTATGAAGTATGCCAAGTAGCATTCTGAGTTGCTACTCTTTCAAATGTTTAAGAATAATGCTATGGTTTGGATATGTTTTGTTTGACTCCACTAAAATTTATGTTGAAATTTTATCCTCAATGTGGTGGTGTTGAAAGGTGGAGCCTAGTGGGAGGTATTCGTGTTATGGGGGAGAATCTCTTATGAATGTTCTCCCAGTTGTGAGTTCTTGCTCCCATGAGACTGGATATGTTCTCATAGACATGGATTATTTTCTGTGAGAATGGGTTGTTATAAAGTCAAAACTCCCCTCAGTTTCTCTTTCTTTAAACATTTCTACTTGTCCTTTGACCTTTTCCACCATGCTGGGATGCAGCATGAAGAACCTTGCCAGAGCCAACAATATGCACTTGAACTTATCAGCCTGCAAAACTGTGAGCTAAGTAAATCTCTTTTCTTTATTCATTATCCAGTCTCTGATATTCTTTTATAGCAATACAAAACAAGAAAAGACAAAAAATCTTAAAATAAATATATGGACACTAGGAATACCAGAGGTGATTAGAGATGATAGCAAAGGAAAAATTGCTGGAGTCAAAAACTCAGATGATGAGAAGGAAAGACCCATTGGTTAGAAGGTAAACATGTGTTAGGTTTTGGGAAAAAGTATACCCGATTGGACTTAAATATCTTATTTCTCTTCAATGGTCAAAACTGGTGTGTCAAGTTCACAAAATCTCTTTTGAAACACTGTTGTCCTCCTCACTTTTATTTTTCTACAAAAGTATGCATTTAAGAAGCAAAATTATATTTTATTATTCATAGAAAATATGCACATGCATTTTTTATTTTATACAATTTCTTTAACTGGTAAAACTGCTTTTAAGAAGGTTCTGACTGTCATTTCTTTTTACCAGTCTTCCCTTATAGGAGGTGAAGGATTTTTATTTAATAAAAGATGATATGATACAAATGGAGCTATTCTAAGTTATTTTCCCATCTCATTCCATGACAATTTAGAAACGAGTCATATTATGGTTTCTTTCTTTTGCAAAGTTTTGATGATGATAGTGATAATGACCCTGATGATGATGATCCTTATTTTCTCACTTCCTTCAGCCATTAATGTATCATATAATATCACAATTGGCAGACTGTAGCCTAATGTTTTGCTAATAATTGAAAAATAAAATGCTTTGCTTCAGGGTTTAATTCTGACACATAAAGAGCTTAGAAATTGTTACTCGGTCCTTACAAGCAGAAGAACCCAACTAACTGAAAATCAGCAACTATAACAGTACTCAGAGAACTTAGGTTGCAGGGTAAACTGTCACTTAATCTGGAGAGACGGGATAATTCAGAGCTAGAACCAAGTTATAATAACCTAAAGCAGAAGCCACCCATTAGAAAACCTAAACTGCTAGGTGCACTTAAGTGGTAGTTTTGATGGATTTATGGAGCTGAATGTAAACTAGCAGGAGAGTCACAGAATCTATATGGGACCCTCTCCCCATCTTTGAAAGGTTTTGCTATTCAGGAGCCATGACATTTGGGGACAAGAGGATCATTGAGACACTTCAAGAGAAATCCAGTTATAATTATGGCAGAAGGAGGTAAAGACTAATTATTGCAAAATATGCCCAGCATATACTCCTTAAGAAATATCAACATCTAAAATAAAAACCTTCTTTAGAGACTAATCTCACCTTGAGGAACGTTATTTCTTCAATTCAAACTCCTTCTTGCTTCTTGCCTAATCTAAGTGGGATTTTTTAAAAAAGGCCACAACAATGGGGAAACACTATGGTAGGTCATATTCTAGGATACAATTTGAGTAAATGACTGAGATAAAGTCAGAAGATTATAGGACACTGTGAATAATTGCTAAAATAACCGCAAAATGCAAACTCTCAAGTGTAGTATTTAGAGAAGTTAAGAGAAGAGATAAAAAAGACACAAGAACTACCAAAGTCTTTGGTTTCTACCACCACAGTAAACAATAAACACAGTTTAAATATTTATCAAATTAAAATAAATTCTCACACTAAAGTTCTACTTAACTCAGTTCTTAATATCTCATACAAACATCCAGGTTTATACAAAAATTTTACAACACACAGAAAGACAAGTTAGAAAATGTTTAAGGGGAGAAAACAATATCATAACCAAACATATAACACAGATTGTCAGAGAGTTTAAACAAACTATTATAAATATATTAAAGTATTTAATGAAAATATAGAAAATACAAAAGAACAGATAAGTAATAAAAGCACAGAGATGAAAATTTAAAGACATAATGTGAGAAACCAACTTACCTGTCCAAAATCAAAAGGATGACACAGAGACGTGGAGTGTAGCAGAAGCGAGATTTTAATGACAGTTGTGCAAGATAGGGTATCTGGTGGGTGAGCAACCAAAGTAGGAAGAATCAGCACTTTTATTCCTAAAAGTTGTCCCTCTCCTCGTCCCTCATTGGAGGAATACTGCAAAAGTTACAGGCTTTCTTGTATGATGCCAACATGACACATTTTGACTGGTTTACAGAATCATTTCGTTTGCATGTCCTATTTGCCAATTGGCTTACACAATCATTCTGATTAGATCCCACCAAAAGTTTTAACATGAAACCCACCGAAGTAAAAAGCCCTCGAAATAGCATGCATAATACTACTCCATCTCTGTAAAATAGTACTGTATTTGGATATGGATATGAATAGAAAAGAGTCTTCAATGATATACACCAAGCTGTTAACAGTAAATAACATATATATATATATATATATATATATATATATATATATATGTGCACAAGGAAGTAGGAAGTGAATCAACAAAAGAGAAGCACAAAGCATTGAGAACACAAGATAAGCTAGGCTCCAATTTGAAAATAAATTGGGCCTTGAACAATTATCCAACTATCGTAATACTATAAGAAAAGAATTGACAGTAGCGGGAAATAGCAGGGGCATGCGTTGGTGGAGAGGTGGGATTGGCAGTAGTGGGAAACTGCCTGGGTAAGTGGGGACACACCTCATCAATATGGGTACCTGCACAATGAATATTTGTATAACTAACCCTGAATTGTACCCCACAATTTTAAAATAAAAAAATTAAAGATGATAAAAATAGAAAATAAATAATCATTCTTATTTCTCATACAGTCAATAGGAAATGTTTAAAACAAAACATACTGTAACAAAAATTAAGCATGTTTTGATGGGTTCATATTTAGACTAGACAAACAGAACAAAAAGTGAGATTAAATACAGTTTAGAGATTTCATGAACTGAAATGTAATGCAAATAAACAAACAGATAAATAAATAAGTAAATAAATAAAACAGAATATCCAAGAACTTCAGCATAATTTTAAAAGATGACATGGAATTAATTTGATTTGTAAAAAACATAGGAAAAATAAATAAAAAGATAAAAATCAAAGAAATAAAAAAGGTGTAATAAGCATGTCACATGAGGAAGAAATAAGTATGAAACAGAAATATTTGAACTCATAATGGCAGAGAACTTACCAAAATGAATGAAAGACACAAAAGGACAAAACTAGGAAGCTCAGAAAACACTAGCAGGATAAATATAAAAAATATTACACTGAGACATAACATACTAAAACTAGAAAAATAAAGACAAAGAGAAAATCTTAAAAGAAGCCAGAGGGAGCTGGGCTCAGTGGCTCAGCCTGTAATCCCGCGCCTTTGGGAGGCAGAGGTGAGTGGATTATCTGAGCCCGTGAGTTCGAGACCCGCCTGGGCAGCGAGACCTCATCTCTACAATAAATAAAAAAATCAGCCGGGTGTGGTAGCAGGTCGAGGCTGTGGTGGCCGGGAGCGGCCACTGCACTCCAGTCTGGGCGACAGAGTGAGACTCCAACTCAAAAAAAAAAAAAAAAAAAAAGAAGCCAGAGGGAAAGTGAAGCATGAAAACTCTCCAGGAAAAAAGATAAGAATTACAGTGAACTTGTAACCAACATTTATGTAAGCAATATAGTGGATTCAAATACTTAAATTCTTAAAATAAAGCAAAACCACAACAAACTAGAATTCTATATCCAATAAAATCATTCTATAAAAGTGAAGAAAAATAGATATTCTCTGACCATCAGAAACAGAAAATTTATTAACATTGGAATATCCTTGCAGAAATGGTAAAATAAGTTATTTGGGCAGAAGTAAAATTATGTAGGCTAAAACCTCAGACTTACGTCAATAGTGGAAGAAGCATTTATAAAATACATCACTCAACACAAGCATATATAATTTTCTCAAGTTCAAGTGAAACATCAATCAAAATGGACCATATTCTGACCCATAAAATACACAAAATTTCAAAGCAATATAAATTATACGAAATATGTTTTCAGATTTTATTTTATATATTTTTTTCTGAGTTGGAGTCTCACTCTGTCGCCCAGACTGGAGTCTAGTGGCACGCTCCCGGCCACCGCAGCCTCGACTGCTGGGCTCCGGCGATCCTTCTGTCAGCCTTCCAAGTAGCTGGAACTACAGGCGAGCGCTACTAGGCCCAGCTAATTTTTTTTTTAATTTATTGTAGAGATGAGTTCTCACCAAGTTGCCCAGGTGGATCTCGAATCCGCGGGCTCAGGCAATTCACTCACAGCCTCCCAAAGTGTGGGATTACAGGCTGAGCCACCGAGCCTGGCTATGTTCTCAGATTTTAATTAAATTAAACTGGAAATCAATGAGAGAAATATGACTAGAAATTATCCAAATACTTGGAGATTAAAGAACACATTTCTAAATAACTTGGGTTATAGAACCAATCTCGACACAAATTTAAAAATATTTCTGCCTAATTGAAAATGAAAATACAACATGTCAAAACAAGTAGACATAGAAGTAGCAGTATGTTGATGTGAATATATGCTAAGTGCATGTATGAAAAAAAGCTAATTAAGTTGTTACATTTAGAACCTAACAAAAATATAGTAAGCTAACCCTAAAGCAAGCAAAAGAAAATAAATAATAAAAATTACAGTCGAAATCAGTAAAGTTTAAAACAGAAAAAGAGAACGAAGAGCTAATTATATGAAAAGATCAGTAGAATTGGTAAACTTTAGCCACACTCAGCAAAAAAGAAAAGACATAAAGCTTCAGCATCGTAAAAGAAAAAGAATTCATCACTACTGATCCCATAAACATTAAAAATTAAATAATTCTATAAAAACCCCTTCTAGAATTAGAATTGCTAAAATTTACAAAAACTGATACTAATTGCTTGCTAAAATATGGAATAAGACCTTCTTATTTATTAGTAGTAGGAATAAAGAATGGTACATCCACTTTGGAAGACAATTTAGAAGTTTATCTATGATTAAAAAAAAAAAAAAAGACCTGCCGGGCTCAGTGGCTCAGCCTGTAATCCCGCGCCTTTGGGAGGCTGAGGTGAGTGGATTGCCTGAGTCCGCGGGTTCGAGACCCGCCTGGGCAGCAAGACCTCATCTCTACAATAAACCAAAAAATCAGCCGAGTGTGGTAGCGCATGCCTGTAATTCCGGCTACTCGGAAGGCTGAGGCGGAAGGATCGCTGGAGCCCAGCAGGCGAGGCTGCGGTGGCCGGGAGCAGCCACTGCACTCCAACTCCAGTCTGGGCGACAGAGTGAGACTCCAACTCAAAAAAATAAAAATAAAAATAAAGACCTATCAAGCCATAAAACAACATAAATTTTAAGTTCACATGGCAAATGTCAAAGAAACCAATCTAAAAGTTTATATACTATAAGATAGCGGCAAATAGCAAAATCATGTAGATGGTAGGAAAAAAAAAACAGCATTTACTAAGACTTCAAGATAAAAAGGATAGGCTGAATAAAACACGTGTAATTTTTTTTAGGGCAATAAAATCATTTTTAATAATATTGTAATGTTGAATACACGACACTATGTATTTGTCAAAATTCATAAAACTTTATAGCACAAAGAATGAACTCTAACGTATGCAAATTTTAAAAATAATTAGGATGTCAGAAACTCCCAAGAGATGAAAATGTAACAAAACAATATAACTGTACTACAAATGTATGGGGGGAAAAAAACTCACTAAAGGGGGAGGGAAAAAAGATGCTGATCAAAGTGAGTCTGGGAACCAGTGATGAGTATAAGACTAAAGATCAAATTAACTGTACTAAGCACTGTACTCTTAGAAGTTGACAAAGTTATTTCCCAGAGGAGTGTATATTAACTATTCTGAAGTTATATACAAACAAATGCTGGAGACTAGAATGATTTATCTTGTAATGGGGATAGAGTTGGAGCCATCAATATGAACTCATGTTTTGCTTACTATAATGTAGGTGATTACATATAGAAATATTTATTGATATGTATATATACCTGGTTATTATAGACGTGGGAGTCTCAGTCTGTTGCCCAGGCTAGAGTACAGCAGCACACAAAGAGCCATCCCACCGTCGACCTGCTTCGGAGATCCTTCCACCTCAGCCTTCCAAGTAACCAGAACTACAGGCGCTACCAAGCTTGGTTAATTTTTGATTTATTGTAGAGATGAGGTTTTGCCAAGTTGTCCCGACTGGTCTCAAACCCACAGGCTCAGGCAATCTACTCGACTCAGCCTACCAAAGTGCTGGGATTACAGGCTGAACCACTGAGAGTCCAGTTCATATACTTTCTTATCCTTCTAGCTGAGACTGCCTAGTAACAAATACTCTGGACAGTAATAACATACTCAGTAATAAATATACCTAAGTCACAGATATTGTTTTCTAATACTGTTCTCCAATGAAAAGAACCAAGCTTTCTTAAAGAAATGTCTGCCTCTTGAACAGGGAAGAAAAGATACAAAATGAGACAGAAAATAAGAAAATGGTCACACACACACACACACACACACACACACACACACACACACACGCGCGCGCGAGAATATATCCAAGGAGTACTAAACCAACACCTTAAAAGCAAATCTGTCAATGGCTAAAACTGAAAGAATTTGAACAACAAAATAAAAAATATTGAATTATAGCCATAAGAATGAAATAAATATCTTTTTATTTATACTGACATAAATAAGTAATTTGATAAATACATAAATGAGAAGAAATAGATATATCACATGCAGAAGAATTCTAAAGGAGATGAAGTGTAGCACCCTATTTTGTAAGCGTAGCCTGGGTGTAGTGACTTTCTTCCAAAGAGAACAGTATGGAAAAAGTGGTCTTTTTTGTTTTGTTTTTTGTTTGTTTGTTTGAGCAACTTTACAATGAAGAAAACTGACAAATACTACTTTAACCCTATGATCAAGCTTAACACCCTCAGTGATAAGTTATATTGATAGCATGTACGTTGATATAATGAGGGTAAGTCTACTGGAGTGATTAAAATGACACTTTACTTCTGTGGTCTTTCTTCCAAGAACATATAACCTTAGTATAATTATGAAGAAAACTTCACTAATAATCCCCCAAACTGTCAAGGTCATCAAAAAACAAGGAAAGTCCAGGAAACTCACAGGTAAGAGTTGCCGAAGGAGACATGGTGATGAAGGGCAATGCTGTGTTCTGAATGGAATGTTACAACAGAAAAGGGAAGTTAGTAAAAACAAAGAAAGTTTGAATTCAGTATGGGCTTTAGTTAACAGTAATGTACTATATTGTTTTATTAATTGTAACAAATTTATCAAAATGTTAGATGGTGATCATAAGACAAGCTAGGTAAAGAGAGGAACCTTTATTTTACCTTCCTAATTTTCCTGTAAGCCAAAAATGCTTGTAAAATAGTTTATTTTTTAAAAAATATGCTTGATTTCACACCTTCCTTGAATTACTGTCATACCAATTATCTCTTATAGTGTTTCTGAAATAGTACAGAAATAATTAGCTCATAGAATAGTCTGTTCATAGAAACAGAAAGTAAATGGTCACTGCTAAGGACTGTGGACAGGAAGAGGCAAGGGGTGAGAGAAATAGAAAAATGTTGGTGAAAGGGGACAAAGGTTCAGTTATATCAAATAAATAAGTTCTGGAGACATATAGTTAATAATAATATACTATGCGCTTGAAAATTGCTGAGACAGTACATCGTAATGTTCTCATCACAAAAAAGTACATGAGATAATTAATGCTTTAGCTTGATTTAACCACTTCACAGTGTTTGCATATACCAAAACATCATGTCGTACACCATTACTATATACAATCTTTATTTGTTACTTATACTTTAAACAGCTGGAGGAAAAGTTAAAATCAGAAAGTTTGGACAAATATGTGTTAAGTAAAATTTTTAACTTTTGTTGAGGGTCATTTCTTCATAAGGCCGAGTTTCCATACATCTTGTGTGCAGGAGTCTGATTGCCCTTGCATCCAGATTATCTTTTCAAGGACGTTTGAATAGTAAACAGCTTTTGATGATGGAGATTGTGTCTCCACCCTAAATAAAGTGCATGGAAGCTTACAGACCACTTAAAAAATATATTTAGCTTAAATTTAAACTTTTACTTTTGTGATGCAACCTATTACACATATAAGCTTTAATATGGGCTCATCAGTGCTGTCTCATATAACTTCAGCACAGAGGAATTGATACAAATATTTTGATGCTCATGCTGCTTGTTGGATCATGAGAAATGATATCTTTTTTTCTGACCAGGGATATCATATCTTGTCTTCTATCAGCCGCCTTGAAACTATGGTGGAGCACTTTATTAATTCTCAAGTGGGATAAAATTTTAAACCCTTCACAGTTCTTGATAATCTATATACTTAAATATTAACATTAACTTGTTTTCACTTATGAGTAACAAACTCTATTATTTATAGGAGATATCTTCAATAATTTATTCTGGAATTATCTACTAAATATTAACCTGATTTTCTTTCTGCTTTCCTTTTTATTTGACTTTTTATTCTTAATAATAATAGTAGCCAAATTTATTACTCTAATTCAATGATCATAAATATATATATATAAAATCTCCATGTAATAATTACAACAAACAGAAGTGACATTAACCTCTTATGCCCTAATTTAATTATTTTTTTAAAAATCTACTAGTTGGTAGATACCTGTTGGTCAAATCTTTTCTTCCCGGTCTATTCCCATTGCTTTTGACACTCTGAAATCATCCCAGGATACCCATACCTCCTTTTGATACAGCAATTTAAGGACTGACATTTGGCCCCGCTTGTGGTCAGAAAGTAGCTTGAGGAGCTAAGGTCTCCAGTGTCCATCTGTTCAAATTGTTCAAATGATAGTAAAAATGTTGACTATTACATCTGAAAATATCCAAATTGTATTAACAATAAGTCTGAGGATCAGAAAGGAAGGTAATGTCTCCAAAGTTGCACAGTACACAAATTCCAAGGTCAGGATTTGAATACAGAACTGGTTAGATCAAAAGAAATTTCTTTGAATTCTATGTCATTTGCCTCTGTTATTCTAACAAAATGTGCCCTCTTTTTAGTCTTTGAAATTAAGAATGCATTCTATTCTGCTTATACGAGTATCTGTATCTATATCTGTGTCTATGTTACATGATTTGACATTCTCATTTTTAAAAGTCTTAGATGATACCACAATAGTGTTTAAGTTTAAAGTAATAAGTACCAAAAGATTCTGAGATATAGAACAAAACATCTAGAGCCTGTAGTCTATACAAATCAGGAAACTTTAATCTCATTTACTGAGGATCATAGTACTTTGTCTTAGTTTAAATAAATACCTGGAAAAAAATTAATGCAAAACTACTGAAATTTAAGTAATAATCATGACCTAATAAAATTTCAATCTATTTGGGTCACAAAACAATTGTTACTAACTTGAAAAATTTAGTGTTTAAGGTATTTGGGAAAAATATATACTTGTACCAATTTTCTTTTTCTTAAGCACTAGACTATCTTTTAAAATATTTCTTTTAAATTTTTTTTCTTTCCAAGGCTCTAATGGAATTTTGCATAGGTTAACCACAAGCAGCAATTGGTAGAAGTCTTTGATAACCTCTCCCACAACCAGATATGCTCATGTAAATCTATGAAAGCTGACTGACAAAACTGAATGTGTACATTTCCTTTTTTACTCACAGAGAGTTGAAAAGCACATGCTTGGGGATACAAAACAGCAAAATTGAGTTCTAGATTTGAAAGTCTAGGGAATATATTTTAAAGTGAAAGTTAAGATATTAAAAAGGCTATATAATCTTGAGTTAACAAAATTATCCAATGACAGTTACGGATTTGAAAAAGAGGGGAGAGGAAGTAAATGTCCTCTTTTGGTTCCTTTAAAAATTCCCGTCATAGACCTTACGAAATAGTCAGAAATATGTATATAACTAATTGCTTTATTGCTCTAATGAGGTAAGAAAACCAGTTAGTAGCAGGGACTCTCAGGATATGTTATTACATGAAATTAGGAATTTAAGTTTGCTTAGGATCATCATTAATTGATCAATAGGGATCATATCTTCAGATACATAATGAGAAGAATAGTGTTCTAGTTTAGGAATCAACAGCTGTGCTCCAACCTAACCTTTACACCAGTGTCAATAGATTTTAGGAACTCTTTATTTTCTGTCAAAAATCCTTATATTGGCTTGTACAGTTTTCTCAAACATATGTATTTCTTCTTAGCAAAAGATAAAACAAAACAAAAATAGATGATGATATTAAAGTATTTTTTTCACAGAAGGCTCATGATAGAACATTTTCTTTCTTTTTTTTTTTTTTTTTTTTGAATTGGAGTCTCACTCTGTCACCCAGACTGGAGTGCAGTGGCCGCTCCTGGCCACCGCAGCCTCGACCTGCTGGACTCTGGCAATCCTTCCACCTCAGCCTTTCAAGTAACTGGAACTACAGGTGCGCACTACCATGCCCGGCTAATTTTTTGATTTATTGTAGAGATGAAGTCTCGCCAAGTTGCCTGGGCGGGTCTCGAATCCACGGGCTCAGGCTATCCACTCACCTCAGCCTCCCAAGCGCAGAATTACAGGCTGAGCAACTGAGCCCAGCTAGAATATTTTCAATATACTGTGATACAATTAAAACATTTTGCCATAGTTTCCAAATCTGGGTTTATAATTGAACTAGTTCATATAGCCAGGAGAACAGAGGATAGTGTTCTTCAGTACTTGCCAATCTTTAAGAAGCAAAGCCAGTTTTTATTTTGTTCATTGGTAGTATTAATATCTTAGAAAATTGCTATGGCTGCTACTAAAATGTTGTTGTCCTGCTAAAATTTGAGTGATTCAAATTGCTTTCAGGATGTCTACATGTGACCAAACACAAACATATCAGTTCTGTGTCTGTCTCCCTTTCTTTCTCTCTCCCCTCCTCCCACATGCACAGGTATAATCACTTCCACATCATTACTACTGCTTAATAAGAAAAAAAAGATGATCAATAATATTTAAGTAAAAAATATACATTTATGTAGATTTTGATCATCATTGCTGGAACAACGCTTCATAATCTTTACTGTGCTCACGAACTGACTGGGTGTCTTGTTAGAATAAAGATGCTGATTTAAGAGGTCTTCTTGGATAGAGCCCATGACAGTAGGTTGATAACCAGCTCAAGGTGAAAACAATGCCACAAATTCATGCATCACACTTGGGAGAACAAGGTACTAGAGAACATATATGAGAAACCCTGGCTTAATGTGAAACTCTGAACCCAAAAATTCTCTTTTTCAAACAAGAGTAAGTAATTACTCATTATTTATGAGACTAAATCATTTTCCCGCATTATGAGATTCTGGTATAGTTCAGTGTTGCCAGACACTGAACCTGACTGTGCCTTGATATTGGATTTCCAGACTTCAGAACTGTGAGAAATAATTTTTTAAAAATTGCTTGCAAATTACTCAGTCTCAAATATTTTGTTATAAAGCACAACAGTACTAAAACAAGCCCAGGTAACAAACCCTGGTCTAGATGGCCAAATGATTTTTATAAGGGTGCCAAGATCAATCAATGTAGAATGGTCAATATTTTCAACAAATAGTCTTAGGAAAACTGGCTCCATTTGCAAATGGCCACATGCAAAATAAAATTTAGACCCTTACCTAACAACATATGCAAAAATGAACTCAATATGGGTCAAAGACCAAATGTAAGACCTAAAACAATACAACTTTTAAAAGAAAACATAAGGGAAAATCCTCATGACATTAGATTTAGCATCATTTCTTGGATATGGTACAGGCAACAAAAGAAAAAAATAGACAATCTGGACTTCTTGAAAAATGTTTAAATTTTTGCATTAAAAGACACTATCCACAGAGTAAAAAGGCAATCCACATCATGGGGAAAATATTTGCAAATAATAAATCTAATAAGGGACTGATGTCCAAAATTTATAGTAAGCTTCTAAAACTCAATAACAATGACAAAACTTACCTAATTCAAAAGTGGTCAAAGAACATATATTTTTCAAAGACTATAAACATGTGATCAACAAGTACATAAAGTGACACTCAACATTCTTAATCATTAATGAAATGCAAATCAAGATATAAATACATCATAAATACATTTAATATCACTAAAATGAACCGAGTGTGTTGGCTCACACCTGTAATCCCAGAATTTTGGGAGTTAGAAGCGAGAGGATTACCTGAGCTCAGAGATTTGAGACCTGCCTTAGCAACAACATGGTGAGACCTTGTGTCTACAATAAATCAAAAATGCAGCCAGACATGGTGGCACATGCTGATGGTTCCAGCTACTTGGAAGGCTGAAGCGGAGTATCACCTGAGCCCAGAAGGTTGAGGCTGTGGTGGCCGTGAGCATGCCACTGCATTCCAGATTGAGCGACACAGTGAGACTCCAACTTAAAAAAAATCACTAAACTGTCCACATAAAATGGTTAAAGTGGTAAATTGTAGGTTATGTGTATTTTACCAAAATTTTACATTTAAAAAAAATTATAGAAAGTTGTCAGCACAATCAAGGTAATAGATAACTTCATGGGTGTATGTTATGTCCAAACTCATCAAACTGTATACGTTAAATATGTCATACAGCTTTATTAATGTATAATTAATATACAAAAAAATGCACAAGTTTGGACATACAATACACCTATAATGTCACACTATAATCAAGATAATAAACATATCTATCACCTCCAAAAATTTTTTGTCTGTGTTTGTGTGTGTGTGTGTGTGTGTGTGTGTGTGTGTGTGTTAAGAACACGTGACATGGAGAATTGTTGTTCGGTGGGTATAAAGTTTAACTTATACAAGATGAATAAGTGCTAGATTTCCTGAACAACATAGTGCCTATAATTAATAATACAGTATTGTGCACTTACAAATTGTAAAGAAATTAGAATTGTATTTCTTTTTAAGCTTCTAGTGTTCTAAATGGATATTCATAATTAAAATTCTGATCTAAAATAAAACAAAACAAAATGGAAAAAATTACACTAATAAACTTCCTAGAAACAAAACACCAATGAATTTGTCATTTATAATTTGCCTTTCTTCAAGAAATAGGTTTACTTTTTTGTTTCCATGTAAATTATTATAATCCTTTATTTATACATTCTTTTTTCATTCTATTCATATTTATTGATTTTATACACAAGTCAAAAGTAATGTATTATTTTCATTATAGTAATCCTTATTGTAAATTTGAAAACAATTGTTTCGTGCCTAATACATAAAAAGAAGTACAGTAGCTCTTGTGAGATACTCAATAATGTGCAATAAAAGGAAGTACAGTAGCTCTTGTGAGATACTCAATAATGTGTAATTATTCTAAGAACTTATTGCATAGGGAATATAGAAAACATTAATAAAATGCAATAATTTTTTAAAAAATAGAACTAAATAAATAATTGGTATAAAATGCTCAGAGAGTTGACAATTGAGATATAAACCTTCTGACTGAGGATATCAGGGAGATATTTTTTTGGAGGTGATGGCTTTGAAGCAAGGCCATGGAGAATGGATAAATTTGCTGATACTATGTGGATTAAAATTATCATGTTCTAAATAGATTCTTGCTTATGATAGAAAGGTATCTGCAAGGTATCTGCCATTTTGAGTTGTGCAGACAGTCAGATTTTTATGCTTCTCAACTTTCTGTAGTAAAAAAATCTAATAGTAACTGTGAAAAATAAAAACTTTGAAACTCTGTAACTGGTGCTAGAATATCAACTGAGATATCAATAGGATATCAACTGAGATTAATTAGTTTCTTATCTCATGTACTTTATTACAGTAAAAGCTTATGTGGTTAGACCAAAGAAAGAAAAATGGTCAGAACTAATAAAAATTTAAATTTTTTGGAAAAACGTATTTTAATTGATTTTAATTACTCAGTATATATAAATTATCCAAGTACTTTATTATACATTCCTAAGGAGGACTGCTTTAATAAAAAGATAACTTGCAATTGTTATATTATTTGCTTTTAAATTGAAAGCAATGAAGAAAAGAGTATTTGGAGTTTGATTGCTATACTAAACAGTCATCTTGAACTGTGGGATAAAATATATTCAGTTTATTAGGTATTTATAGACATGCTAGAAATAGATAAGTGCTGTTTATTTTGGTGCTTTTTGTTTGGTTTTGTTTGTGCAATCATGGAGTTTAACTTCTCCTCTATCCCAGGACTAAAATAAGAATACTTTATTCTGTAACTACTAAGAATGATATTATAGAGGGGAGTTGCCTATTTTGCATAAATTCAATTACCTCTTATAATACAAGAAGTAAAGAAAAGATTCCTCAGAAATAGTAAAGGCCTAATCTTCATACTAGACATTTAATATTCTTATACAAATTTTTCGGCTGGGCTTGGTGGCTCAGGCTGTAATCCCAGCACTTTGGGAGGCCAAGGTGAGTGGACTGCCTAAGCCCACGGGTTTGAGACCCACCCAGGCAACTTGGCGAAACCTCGTCTCTACAATAAAAAAATTATAAAAAAAATTAGCCATGCGTGGTAGCATGTGCCTGTAGTTCCGGCTACTTGGAAGGCTGAGGTGGAAGGATCGCCGGAGCCCAGCAGGTCAAAGCTGCAGTGGCCGGGAGCATGCCACTGCACTCCAGTCTGGATGACAGAGTGAGACTCCAACTCAAAAAAAAAAAAAAAAGTTTTTGAGGACTTTCAATTTATGTTATTTTATAAAAATAGTAATTTTACAGAAATAAAATCCTAGTGAGCTATAGGTATACTTTTTAATGCATTTATTTAACAAATGACTAATAATCTATTTTATGTAGGAAACTATATTAGATTATGTTTATTACATGAAAAAATTTAATTTGAAAGAAAAGTGAATCATGTGATCATTCATGACTAAATGATGCTGATGTGTATAAATTTGTGCAAGTAGGCAAAAAAATGAGTCAATGTAAATTGATTATTGATCATAATACTTTGAAGCTAAAACACTATTTTCACTAGTTTGTTTTAAAATCATCATAACATTATATTCAATTTATTCAATAAAATTAGATTAAAGCATCCATTACAACTTTGAGTGTTAACAAATTGACTTATCTTGGTAAATTTAATTCACATAGAAAACATGGTTTTTGAGACTTATCTGTTTTGGAAGTAGTTGTGCTTTCTTTAAGAAGGTCTAATAACCCTTTCAATAAGACTCCTATTCCACAAAAAAATGCCCATTTCTGAATAAAAACATCGCTTACAGAAACCAGAATGCCATCTACTGGCAGCCTCCACAATTTGTAAACTTTTAAACAAAATAATTTATGCTAAATTGATTTGAAATAAGAAATATAATTTTTATTTAAAATTTCTCAATATTGAGATAATTATGTATGTTATCATGTTCACAAGTTTAAAATTTGGGTATTTTTTACATGCACACTACATTTATCACCATCATAGGAAAGCATTTTCATGTGTTAATAATTATCAAATGGTTAAAAATAATATTCCTACTAATCAGAAAGGTTAATCTCCCTTAAATAAACAATATATTTGGAGTTGAAAAATATTATGTAATAGTTCTAGATATCATTAGGTCACCAATTTACTTTTTAACATAATATTTCAGTCCATAGAATATTGATGAAAATTGTACATAGAATAGATATGGAAATTTTATAAAAATGGATTTTGTAATATGTAGATGTAGGTAAAGTGCAATGAATTTCTCCATAGTTAGTTATGCAATTGCTTGATTTAATGAGACTTCTGGAGAAAAGCTTTAAATATGTATTTTTAACAAATATTGAATTATTATTTCTAAACAGTTCCTGTTAATATTGCATTTATACTTTAATAAAAATGTATATGCTCTATATATTTCATTCAACTGATTCTTCGTAAAATAATGAACATGGAAAAATCAACTGTAGATTTTAAAGCACCAGGAAGCTTTTTAAAATAATCTATGCATGATTTTAGTGGTTTACTAAAAGCATATTCTTATCCTTTTATTGTTCCTTCTTGCATAATTGTACACATTTGTGGTATTTAATTTTCCAGTCTTACCAAGAGTAGAAGTCACACAAAGATTATGAAAGCTTTGAAAATAGATTCATATCATGATTGTCTCGTAAAGCACCCAATCCCCCTAAATTCTCAGGAGGACTCATCTCAGTCATCAGTAGGAAGCTTTATGGGGAATCCTAAAGGTAGCCATGCTATCTTATAAAGGTGCATAATTCATGCATAAGAATGCATTTCAGGAAATCTTGAATTCTTGTCATGTCTTTTTCAGTTAAAGTAGGAGAAGGGTACTTAAAAAGTAAGTCCTATCAGTCTAGAAAGGCATTTTTAAAAGGCCATTATAAACGAAGTTCTCAGAACTCTGGCTCCAGCAAAGATATAAAGGTTAAAAATTGTCGAGGCAGTCCTACTATATGATCATCTTATTTTAAATGCAGATTGTCAGCAACTTTGAACCATGCAGGTTCATGATAAAGTTAAAGAAATTAAAAGATAACATAGGAAGAATAAGAGCATTTTCCTGCAGAAAAATTTAAGAGAAAGAGCACAAAAAATTAAATGTCAGCTTTAAAATTGTGATCGTTCTTGTACAAGGCAAAGAAGCAGTATTAATTTATTTTTACTTGTTCATATATATTAATATTTGGTGCAACATATGTACAGTATTTTATGTTAATACTGTTTATTACTATTCACAGAAAAATATTTTCTTTTGAATGATTAATATAAAACTATTTCTTTCAAAGTTTTGTAAGCTGTTCTCAAAAATGTAAAAGAGATGCTGAACACTAATTCATAAAGAAAATTGAAATTAACTTGTGCATATACAGATATATGTATAGTCTTTGATTGCTTAAATTAAGAAATTATAAAGTACCTGGACTATTTTGCTACTGTAAAAGAAAGTGCTTTAGTATAGATAGCAGAACCATTTTTAAAAATGAATTAAAATGTTATATATTTTCTGTTCTTCTTTCTATCCTGAAAAAATTTCAAGTAGCCAACCGTCTTGAAATAAATATTTCCACAGTTGCTATAGTGATGACAATAAAGTTCTCACTTCTATTTGTGTGACAGAGGTTTCTAACAGAACACTTGAAAAGGTAAGCTAATCAAAATGGTCACTGTTAGTTCTTATCTTCAAGACAGCCTCTTTGAATTTAGTTCACAATTACAGGACTCTACCATTGTCGACAATTTTATTGTATGCATATCATCATAATCACTCTTAATGTTACCCTAAAAGTTATACACTGAGATGAGTTCTTTGTTTTCTAATACAGGTTAAAGTCATTGGACACAGGATATTTAAGTTAATGCAGGGCATTTTTGTGAGAAAATCAATTATTGAATCAAATATCCTGCTCCATTAGCAATTTTTGTCCTTTACAAAGCTTTATTTTTTTAACAATGCAATGATTGTATGCTATTTTGCTTCAATGGTACATGTTGTTCAAGTCTCATTTCATCTTAGTGTTGATGCAAACTAAAGAGCTTAAAAGCAGACAGTTACTTGTCAAACTGGATGAATCATCAAAGACATGTCATAGATAAAGCAGGATTACTTAGATCCATGTTCTACCACGATGACATAAAAAAGTAATAGTATTTACCTTAAAACATTTGGGAAATTGAAATCGCTTTAAAAAAATTGTTGGGTTAGAAAGAAAATATGCAAAACAGCTTGTACAAGTATAGAAGGCATATTATGTCATTTTGATAAATAAGCAGAAATGTTTATTTTTAATTTCAAAATCCAAATGGTTAGTTTAACATAATCACAGTTCAGAGAAGTGCTTTACTAAATTACTTACCATACTTCTAATCATCATTATATTATAAAGATATATGGTACTTGTGTGCTGCAAGACCTGTGGGTATTCTATATCATAAGCATATGTATTCTTTTATTTTTTTATCAGTTCCTAAGAATAGCACTTGCTTTTGAATACGCTATAATCTAAGTGGTATGTATTAGTTTTCTATTGCTATATGACAAATTACCACAAATGTGGCCTAAACAGCACTCTTTTATTAATGAGTCCAGGCACAATGTAACATGCTCAAAATTTCTGGTCTTAATCTTAATTGATTCATTCTAAGACTGAAATCAAGGTGTTCAGTAAAACTGAGTTCTCAACTGGAACTCAGGTATGAAGCTTTGGGGAATAATCACCTTCAAGTGCATTAGGTTATCAGCAGAATTAAATTCCTTGTAGTGTTTTTTTAAAAGGATATTAGTTGGGGAGCCACTCCTAAAGGCTGCCTGTATTTCTTGTTTCATGACCCCCTCCATCTTCCAAGTCAACAGTACAAAACCTTTCTTGTGTGGAATTCTTCACATATTCTATAGGCTCAGTTTATTAGGTTAGGCTCACCCTAGATAATCCCCTTTTCTTAAATTCAACTGTGGTATATAAATTAATCTAATCATGAGAATGGCATCCATTATTGTTCACAACCCTAGGCATTATGCAGGATGTGAAGAACAGAGGGTTGAAATATTGGAGGCCATCCTTGAATTCGGCTACCATTTCATGCATACATTCAGTTATACCATGAGGCATAGCTGTTGTTGTTGTTGTTGTTGTTTCACACAGACTCAAGATAAATAAAGTGCTACCGAAAAAAATTCTAAAAATCAGTTGGTAATTTATTTTCAAGATAATAGATGAGTGTACTGATATGGAGAATTATTAGTAGTCATGTAGCATTATGTAAAGGGCAGGAACTAATTGGAGTTCTCTATTTCTTTTCAGGATTGCCACTCATAGAAGACTATAATCATAACCCAGAATCGAATGTCACTGAAAGGTGATTCAAGTAGTTTATACAAACACTGCAATCAAGAATTCTAACTCATCTCATTTTTTCATAATTTTTTTCTTTACTGGTGAGCATTTGAGTAGAATTTAAAAATTTGTATTTGTAAAGAAGAGATAGTCTTTTTATTACCAAGTTAAATAAAGTTATTATGTGCATTTATGCATCAGCTTTAGACTCATACAGCATAGATGTAACTTTGTGTCCCATGACTTATTCACCTTATAGTCTTGAACAAGCTAATAGACTCCTAGGATCTTCAGTTTTGTTACATATAAAATGTGGATAATGATAGTATATGATAGAACTGTTTTAAAGATAATTGGAACAATGCATATAGGTCAATTCTTTCACAAAATCAAGTGCTCAGTGAATGGAATTTATTATTGTTATTTTAATCATTGTTGAAGACTTTATGAAATGTTCCAAGAATAATAAAAATACGAATATCGATGGAGTGCCTGCTATGAACTGTACTTAATGCAATATATAAAGAATTTTAATCATCACAACAATGAATGATTTATATATTATTATCCCAATTGTCCAGTTAAGAAAACTAATTAATGATGTTATAAAGCACATCCAAAGCCTAGAACTAGTTGGTGAGAGAGTGAAGATTCCAACAAAGATCATTTCTCTTTACTATATAGCTTTCTCAAAAGCTACAAGAGACCATTTACTTTATTTACTTACACTGACTGCATAAATAGATGGCTGCCTACCTCTCAATATTTAGAAAATCTAAAAAAAAAACCTTTTCCAAAGAAAAACAGCTATCAGAGAACATTAACTCAGGGAGATACCACTAACAACTCAGGGAGCAGTAAAACCATGTTAGACATAAGAAAGATGGTGGAAAATTGAAATACCAAAGATAATTGTTATCCACTATATAATTTTGTTAAAGGCCAGCTCTGTATAAATACTCTTTAGCATTTTGCCTCAAGAAATCAGAAAATTGAATATTATCTAAATATCTACATTTTAATCTAAATATATTCATAAAAGTTCAAGTGAGGTTTCTATTAATATCAGGGAACATATAAACTGAGACAATTTCATTGCTTACTCAAAAGTTCTATTACATTTATCAATAGTTTCAAACCATGTAACAAACACAATCTAAGTCCTCTTGGTAACAAAAATAATTGTGTGACAATTTCTGATGAAGAAGTTAATAATTTATTTTACTCTGAGCTTTTTAAACCAGAAGTTTAAATTTAAAACAGGTATTTTCAAAAACAACATATGTTCAAAGGCCAGAGATGTGAAGCCATAACCTGACCAATGACATTCAGGTCATGAGTAAACATATGGTCTGCCAGAGTGACTCAATTAACCATCCATCAATGTAATTGCATAATACATCAGAAGAAGTAGTCTCATACCACTGAGAGTCATCATCTCCTATTAAACTTAACAGAAAAAAAGAATTACTTTGCTGTGGCTTATTTAGCTATACTTTTAAAAATATTTCAAAAATGCATTGGATATTATGTTTTCTATTTTTTTAATTTTGTGGAAGAAATTTGATTAATTTTTTAGGGATGCCAGTTAAGAAATAATTCTTCATATAATAAACACGGTATAGATGAAAATCACAACTTACAAGTATAGCAATTCAAATCAATTCTAATCATGTTAATGTTGGCACAAGAAAGAAGAAGGTGTATCATTTATACATTATGTAAATTTTATATAAAGTTAACATGTATCACAACTTCCAAGAACGGATATGGTTGACCTGATTTATGCAATCTTTGCAAACATTAAGCCCTCTGGGATGCTACACGTGGCAGTATAATGGCAAGACACTAACAAGTAATTTTTTTTAAATATGGAGGGTGGTGATTATCTCAGATTGTAAGCATGATAGTGAAAAATTTGAAATCAGGAGCAAATAAATATAATGCTTAGTTGATATTAGATAACTAGCTTATACTTATAGAATCAGGAAATTCCACATTCTCAAATCCAAAAGAATACTTCTACATTATTGACATTATGTGAATTTAAATGCATGCCTTAGTGCATAGAGTAGCAAATTGTTTTTAAAAACATGATCCAATATTCTGCTGCCTTCAGGAAACCATTGTAAACAGTGGTAAAGTAAGGTTCTAGAGAAGGCAAATGGAAAATGAGAAAAAGCAATGGTAGCTGTTCTTGTATCAGACAAAACAGACTTTAAAGAAGTAAAAGTTTTTTTAAAAAAAGACACTGAAGGACACTACATAATGATAAAAGGTTTAAACTACCAGCAAGAAATATCTATCTTTATATGTGTATTCAATGCAGTAGCACCCAGATTTATAATACAATTGCTACATAAACTAAGAGATGACATAGAAACCCACACAATCATAGCTGGAGACTTTAATACCCTAACAGCCCTAGACATGTCAACAGTGCAAAAAAACAACAAGGAGTTCCAGAACCTTAGCACTTGACCAATTGGACCTAATAGAAATCTCCAGAACATTTCACCCAACAACCACAGAGTATACATTTACTCATCAGCACATGGAACATACTCCAAGATTGATCACATTCTCAGGCATAAATCAAGTATGAACACATTTCAAAGAGTTGAAATAATACCAAGCATCTTCTCAGACCTCAGTGGAATAAAAATAAATATCATCACCAATGGGAAACCCCCAAAACACACAAATGCATGGAAATTTAGCATTTCACTTCTAGAATGATTTTTGTGTCAACACAGATACCAAGGCAGAAATAAAAAAAAAATCCTGGAAACAAATGAAAACAAAGACGCAATGTACCAAAACCTCTAGGATACCATGAAAGTGACACCAAGAACGAAGTTTACAACATCACATGCACATATCAAGAAAATAGAGGGATCTTAAGTAAATAGCCTAATGTTATACCTAAGGGAGTGGGAAAGACAAAAGCAATTAAATTCTATATTCAGTGTAAAAAATTCAAATTACTAAGATAAAGTCAAAATTTCAGGAAATAGAAGTCAAAAATATCATAGAAAGGATCAAATAGACACAAAATTGGTTCTTTGAAAGGATTTATGAAATTGACAGACTCTTGGCCAGATTGACTAAAAAAAGAGAAAGTCCACAGCAACACAATTAGAAATAAAAAAGGCAATATCACAATTGACCCAGAGGAAATTCAAGATTATCAGAGATTATTAGGAACATCTGTATGAAAATAAAATAAAAAATCTAGAGGAAATGAAGAAATTCCTAGCATGGCACAACTTCCCAAGGTTAAAACAGGAAGAAATTGAAACCCTAAATAAATCAATAATATTCATAAAATCACTCAGTTATAAGAAGCCTCGTCACCTTAAAAAAATAAAGGCCTGGATCAAAAGGTTTCTTAGCTGAATTCTCCGAGACATAAAACAAATACCTATTGAAAGGATTTCAGGCAATTGAGAAGGAAGGAATTCTTTCTAGCTCATTCTATGAAGCTAATTCACCCCAATACCCAAAGTTGGCAACGACCCAACAAGAAAAGAGAATTTCAGGCCAATTTTCCTAATGAACATAGATGCAAAAATTCTCAACAAGACTCTAGCAAATCACAATAACCCATTTCAATGATCATTCATCATGACCAGGTGGGTTTCATTCCCAGGATGCAGGGCTGATTCAACATACATAAATCTACAAATGTAATTTATTGCATTAACAGGTGTAAAATGAAGAACCGAACCACGTGATTATCCCATTAGACACAGAAAACACATTAAACAAAACCCAACATTTCTTCTTGATAAAAGCCCTCAAACACTTAGACATCAAAGGAACATTCTTCAATCAGATCTATCCATGACAAATCTGCAGGCAATATTATGCTTAATGGGCAGAAGCTGTAAACGTTTCCTCCTAAGAACTGGAGCAAGACAAGGATGCCCACTCTCACTCCTCCTTTTTAACTAGTACTGCAAGTACTAGTCAGAGCAATTGGGCCGGAGAAAGATATGAGAGGTATCAAAATATAATAGAAAAAGAAGATAAATTACTCTTTTTTGTTGATTATATGATTCTATACCTAGAAAACCCTAGAGAATCTGTCAAAAACCTTCTCACAGTGATAAATGACTAGTAAAGTCTCAGAATACAAAATCCACATGCTAAAGACAGTTGCAGATCTATATACCAAAAGCAAACAGGCTGAGAACCAAATGAAAACCCAATCCCATTCACGTAGGCTCAAAAAACAAGAAATACTTTGTCATCTACCTTTCCAAAGAAGAGAGAGACCTTTTCAATGAGAACAACAAAACACTGCTCAAATAAATCAAGAATAATACAGAGAAAAAAAATCCCATGCTTATGGACTGGAAGAATCAATATTGTCAAGATGTCCATTCTACCCAAGGCAATCTACATATTCAGTGCAATCTTTATCAAATCACCAATATTATTTTTCTCAGACCTAGAAAAGATACTACAGAAATTTATATGGAAGCCAAAAGAGCACACATAGCTATAGCAATCCTCAGCAACAGGAACAAAGCTGGAGGCAACACACTCGCAGTATTTAAACCATATTACAAGGCTACAGTAACCAAGATGGTGTGGTACTGGTACAGGAATAGACACATAAGCCAATGGGACAAGACAGAGAATCCAGAAATAAAACCACAGTCACTCAGCCAACCCATTTTTGACAAAGATATCAATAACAAACTTTGGGGAAAGGAAACCATATTTAGCAAATGGTGCTGGGACAACTGGCTAACCATATGCATAAGAATGAAACTGAACCCTTACCTATTACAATATACAAAAATTAACTTGAAATGAATTAAAAACTTGAATGTAAAACAAAAGCTAAAATTGATAGGTGGAACCTTGCCAAAACACAAAGCTTTTGCACAGCAAAACAAACCATCAAGAGAGTAAAGAGACAACACATAAAATGGGAAAAAATATTTGCAAACTATGCATTTGACAAAGGCTGAACATTCAGGGTCTATAAGGAACTCAAACAAAGTGAAAGGCAAAAAAAAAAAAAAAACCACAAAAAACAACCCCATTAAAAAGAGGGCAAAGGACATGAATAGATACTTTTCAAAGGAAGACATACAGGCAGCCAACAAACACATGTAAAAATATTTAGCCGGGCTAGGTGGCTCAGCCTGTAATCCCGCGCCTTTGGGAGGCTGAGGTGAGTGGATTGCCTGAGCCCGTGGGTTCGAGGCCCGCCTGGGCAGCCGGACCTCATCTCTACAATAAATCAAAAAATCAGCCGGGCGTGGTAGCGTATGCCTGTAATTCCGGCTACTTGGAAGGTTGAGGCGGAAGGATCGCCGGAGCCCAGCAGGTTGAGGCTGCGGTGACCGGGAGTGGCCACTGCACTCTAGTCTGGGCGACAGAGTGAGACTCCAACTCAAAAAAAAAAAAAAATTCAGCTTTATTAATCATCAGAGAAATGCAAATTAACATTACAATGAGATACCACCTAACGCTGGTAATGATGGTCATCCTTAAAAAGTCACAAAAGAGGTGCTAGCACAGCAAGAGAGAAAGGAATGCTTCTACACTATTGGTGGGAATGTAAGCAAGTTCAACCTTTGTGGAAAGAAGTATGGTGATTTCTCAAAGAACCAAATGTTTAGCTTCTGTATGATCCAACAATCCCTTTTCTGGGAATATACCCAGAGGAACATAAATTGCTCTACCAAAAAGACACCTGCATATGTATGTTTACTGCAGCACTATTCCCAATAGCAAAAACATGGAACCAACCCAGATGTCCATCAACTGTGGACTGTATTTAAAAAATGTGGTACACATATGCAATGGAATATTATGCAGACATAAAGAAGAACAAAATCATGACCTTCACCACAACATAGATGCAGCTGGTGACCATTATACTAAGTAAACTATCATAGAAACAGAAAACTGAATACTGCATGTTCTCACTCATAAACTGCCTCTGATCACTGGTCACATGTGCATGGGGTGGGATAGGCAGATGCTGAACACTGCTAGGAGAAGGAGGAAGGGAGAGGGGAGCATGGCAACACTGGGTACCTGGTCCACTATCAGAGGAAGAGAGGACCAGCTAGAGGTTCAAACTTCATCTGCATGTGACTTATGTAGTATATCCTCAGTTGTACCCCACAACTCAAAATTAAATTAAATTAAATTTTAAAAATATTGGAAAGGACATTGGTTGGCAAATTTAATCCATTTACATTCAAAGTAATTATTGATAGGAAAGGACTTCTACTGCTGTCACTGTGTTAATTGCTTTCTGGTTATTTTGTAAATCCTTTTTCCCTTTCTTATTGCTTATTTTTATGATTTGTTGATTTTCTGTAATGCTAAGTTTTCATAATTTTCTAGTTAGTATTTACATTTCTGCTATTTTCTGCTTTGTGGGTACCATGAGGCTTACATAAAGCATCTTATGGTTAATACAGACTACTTTATACTGATAACAACTTAACTTTTGTCAGATGCCAAAACTCTAGACTTGTAATCTCTCTTCCCAATTTATATTTTCAGCGTCACAATCTGCAACTTTTTATACTGTGTATTTTTTTTTTTTTTGAGTTGGAGTCTTACTCTGTCGCCCAGACTGGAGTGCAGTGGCCGCTCCCGGCCACCGCAGCCTCAACCTGCTGGGCTCCAGCGATCCTTCCGCCTCAGCCTTCCAAGTAGCTGGAACTACAGGCGCGCACTACCACACCTGGCTAATAAGTCATGTTTTCTGATTTTGCTGAATAGCTTCTCTGTATTATCTTGTATTTCACTGACTTACCTTAATTACTTTTAATTACTTTTCAGGCAGTATATAAACTGTATTTTCTTTTTCTTTTTCTTTTTTTTTTGAGTTGGAGTCTCACTCTATCGCCCAGACTGGAGTGCAGCGGCCCCTCCCAGCCACCGCAGTCTCGACCTGCTGGGCTCCGGCGATCCTTCCGCCTCGGCCTTCCAAGTAGCCGGAATGACAGGCATGCACTACCACGCCCGGCTGATTTTTTGATTTATTGTAGAGATGAGGTCTTGCTGCCCAGGCGGGTCTCGAACCTACAGGCTCAGGCAACCCATTCACCTCAGCTTCCCAAAGGCGTGGGATTACAGGCTGAGCCACTGAGCCCGGCTTAAACTGTATTTTCTTTGGGGTCAGTTACTGAAAACTAATGTGTTATTTTGGTGGTCTCATGTTTCCTGTTTTGTTTTTTTTTTTTAATTTTTTGTGTGTGCCTATGTTAATGCCTATGTATATAGTCGTATAGTCAACTTGTCCAGGGTTTACAGAGTGGCTTTTTGTAAGGACAGACTTTCACCCGCAGATAGACAGACCTTAGGGTTTTGGTTAAAAAAGGTAAGGTGACTCTGGTTTTTAGTGAATGCAGTGGTATAGCCTCCATATAGCTTCTTCAGCTGTAACCAATGTCAACAATGACTATGGGTGCCTCAGTAGCTGAGGCTGTAGGAATTTGTATTAGCTGCAGTGGAAGCATCTATTGTACAAGTCCTCAGTGGCAAGATCTTTGGGAGTATTTCTGTTCCGTTTTTTCCCAGAATGGAGAGTCCTAACTAAAGATACCTTTGTTGGCATTACATCTGACATGGCCACAAATAGTTGTAGCAGTGTTGTATTTTAGAGCATAGTTTCTCAGAGTGACTATGAAAAACAGGGTCCTAGGCTTAGGATCTCATGAACTTACTACAGCACGTGGGAGCTGGGGCACAGGTTCACATTCAAAGCAGGGGGGAATGCAGTTTTCCAAAATCCAGGGTCTGTGACTCTGAAGCACACACCAGCTACTTGAACCCATGGAGCTGCTGCGTTGTAGTTGTGATTCTGAACCTTGAATGCAGAAGGCAGCACTGACTTGGCTTCAGGAAAGAAGAGATTTCTCTGAATGTATGTATACAAATAAGCAGAGCACAGCTGTAATTCAGAAACTAGAGCCAGTAGGGCACAGCGGTAACTCAGACTTCAGGAAATGGGGCGTGGTGCAGTGATGATGCTGGACCCGTGAAGGAGAGACACTGTAGTATCTCAGGCTCTATGAAAAAGGATACAGCAGCAGCAAAACTCAGGAAAATAGCACAATGCAGCAGTGGCTTAGGCCCTGGATAGTAGGGAGTAGTGCAGCAATGACTCCACTTCCAGAGGAGTAGGGTATCTCAGTAATTCAGACTCTGATGGTCTAGTCCAGTTCCAGAGAAGCAAGGTGGTACCACTGTTTGGCCTGGATGGTGGTGTTTCCCAGCTCAACAAGTTTATCATTTCCCTGAGAAGTAGGGGTATAATATCAGCTCAGCACTGGAAAGTGCAGCTTCTCAGCTCACTCAAGGCATGATTCCCTGTCAGGTGAGGTGCTGTTGCAGTTCAAGTGCTAAGGGTATCTCTGCTCTGGGCAGTCAAGGCACTGTTTTCCTGGCAGGGCACCAAGTCAGCTTAGGTCCCAAGCAGCAACTGGAAGGGGTGGAGAGCGTGACTCCATGGCAGTTTGGCACTACTTACAGTGTAGGGTGTGATAACAGTTCAGCTTTGGAATTGCAGACCAAAAGGCAGCAAAACAGTCTCAGGAATTAAAGCATACAGGAAATTTTGCCCCTAATGTAGAGCACACTTCAACAGTGTTCTGGTGCCAAGATGAAACAGCACGGTGGCAGTGTAGGCCATGGAAGGTGGGGCACAGTGTTGGCACCTTTTCTGGAAGGATTATAGCCATGTGGACTCCAGGCAGCTCCTTCCACTGGGCTTAGCACCTGTGAGGAATGCATAAGTCCCCAGAGGAGAGGATTGCAAGTAACTGCAATGTTGAGAAGAAGGCTGGTGTTCTCATACTTGCCTTTTCCCTAAAGGGAGAATTTCTTTCTGGTTCTAAATTGATCCTGATGGGAGATGGGATAACAGAGGCAAGGGGTTTCTTTTTATTCTCTATATGGCTGTGTTGAGTTTATATTCTGTACAGGGTTTCTGCTACTTTTTTGGTGCACTCCAACTCTCTTTAGTTATTTTCAACAAAATGTAGTTGTTAGTTCATTGTTTTGGCTGCAATTGTGGTGGGAATGAGCACTAGGGGCTTTTGGTCAGTCATCTTGCTGATGTTATTAACTGCAGTAGGAGTTACAGAATTATAATTAGAAAGTTATTATCTGGCAGTCGTCATGGTAATAAAAGAATTTGACAAGAAAGCATCAATAGATGCTAAAAAATGACAAAAATTTTTATGAACGGGATATTTACACAGTTTCAAAGTAACTCTCCACAAAATATTTATTAACTACAAAAGAAAAGAACCAAATCTTAATCACTTTAACTTAGTGATCAAAATTAACATAACAATGGGAGAAATAAAAGTTATGTACCACTTGATAATATATAATAAAAGCACAAGATAAGCTGTCTAATATCCTTGCCAAAAGTGCGTAACCTATATTTAATCATGAAGAAACATTAGACAAAAACAAGTTGAGGTAAGGCAATAAAGCCCAAGGAAAACAGGCTATTTTAGCTTGAAGAAGACTGAAAAGATAGGGCAGCTAAAAGCAATATGTGATTTTGAATTGGATCCCCTTGCTATGAAATACATTATTGCGATAATTGGCAAAAGATGAATTTGTTCTATCTATATTGATATAGTAATACATATATTAATGTTTTTTTGGTGTTAATGATAATATTGAGGTTATATATAAGAATGTCTTTGCAGGGTAATAAAGTAGCATGCCAGCATTTTAATTAGTTAGAAGAAAAAACTTAGCTTGGTTGTATGAGTTTATAGGATTCCAAAAATCTGTATGAAATGGAGCAGGATTATCCTTTGCTGAGGAGAATTAAGAAAGGCATTTTTCTACCAGCTACCATTTTCTAAGGTTCAAAAAGTTATTGGTATAGTTTGTATCTTTTCCCCTCCAAGTCTCATGTTAAAATTTAATTCCCAACTTTGGATGTGAGTCCTAGGGGAGGTGTTTGGGTTATGGGGTTGGATCCCTCATAAACAGCTTAATGCAGTTCTCATGGTAATGAATGACTTCTCACTCTATAATTTTCACAAAGTTTGATTGTTAATGAGTCTTGCTCCTTCTGTTCTCACTCTTGTTTCCTTCCTCTCATCTTTTGCTGTGAGTGGGAGCTCCCTAAAGCCCTCACCAGAAACAGATGCTTGTACCATGCTTCTTGTACGATATGTAGATCTGTGAGCCAAATAAACTTCTTTTCTTTATAAATTATCCAACCTTGGATATTCCTTTGTAGCAATGCCAAATGGACGAAGACAATCACTACACACACACACACACACACACACACACACACACACACACACACACACACATATATATGTACATATTCTCTCAAAGTTCCAAACTGCATATGCTTGGGAGTCTACCTGATTTCTTCTCATTTCACACCACAAAATCAGACAGAAAATTATTAGGAAAGAAGGTTAAAGGTTTATAAACTTGAGGTGAACTGGTATAAACTAGGACATTGCCTAAAGTTGGGCTGAACTAGTTTCCATAGAGTGATTAGAATGAGACAGATGAAGTACAGAGTATCCGAAGTGGTTGGAAAAAGTGATCAGTGCAATATACTCTTGGCACATTTGGATTTCTCATGCCCTCCATCATATTTGGCTACTATTCTATTACATAAAGTCTCAAATGTTGTGAATAAGGTAAATAACAAGGTCAGTCTATCATGAGATCAATTCAGATGTTGGTCAAATACAATCTCTGCAAAGAGTTAATGTAGAAGGGTTAGTAAAAAGTTGGCCAGAACTATTCGAGATATTTTGATAATAGGCTTTCTTTACTGCAGAAGGTCATATCTTGCTCTGTAACTCAATCCATACTCAATTCTACTATACTATGGGGCTTGCCACATAGTATTCTTATGCAACAGAGTTAGTACTAGCACTAGTAGTATACACTTGATTGTATAGTCCATGTGGCAAAGAAGACTGCACTTCATCCTGGGCCCTATTTGAAATTGGAAGTCTTCCGAGTCACCTAAGAAATGGCTGAGATCAATAGTTCTAAGTGCGGTGTAAGTTGCCATTGAAATGAAGAGAGTTAATCAAACACTATTCCTGAAAATTTTAAGATAATGTTTTCGCAAAATGGAAAAGATGTCACAGGATGTTTCATATCTTTAATTTCCGAAATGTTCCCTTGTTTTTCCTTGAAGTTTAATCTTCTGTCCTCTCATGCAAATGTGGTTTACTAGGGCATCAAGCATAATTTCTCAATCCATGCTCACCTGGTCCAATTGAAATAACATTATCAATACTGGGAACCAGCAAGACAACATGACATCTGCAGAATGTCAAGATAAGTCTGTTTATCAGAGCCTTTGCAGAACTGGTCATTACATTAGTGGATGAAATAAAAGGCAGATAAGGCCAACAAGTTCTGAAGTAATGCATAAATGGTGTGCAAAATAAGCCAGAGCAAATAACAAAACCTGGAGAACAGAACATATGGGGTTTCTACTGCTGCAATTAAAAATTACTACAAAATGCAATGGCTTAAGACGACCCCCATTTATTGTCTCACAGTTTCCATGGGGTAAAGGTATGGGCACACTGTGGTTCAGCTAGTTCCTCACAGGTCCCAAGAAGCGGAGTATGGACTTCCTTGTTAGGAGGCATTATTGTGCATACTATATAGATCCTTGGACAAAAACCACTGAAGACAAGCAGAAAATAGAAACAATTAAAGGTATATATCAAATTAATATTCTTCATAACTGGCTTTTTTGTGCCAGTTGTAGCATGGATATGAGAGTAGGGGCTTCTTTTAAAGGGCCCAGAATTAATAAAAACTCATTTGAAATTGATTTATAAAACCAAAGCTGGTATTTTTCCCCACCTCCACTTTTAAAATTCATTATTTTTCCTTTGTATTCCTGATCTCATTAAAAAACAAAAAATTCACTCATTCTAAATTTAACACCTTGTACTACTGTTTGTTCCCTTCCAGCAAGTCACAATACTTGCTTCTGCAACATGCCTCTTTCATCGTATCTAATTTTAAAAATTGAAATGGCTTTGTTAATTTTTTCTATTTGCTGTATAATGTATCAATTTAAAACTTAATATTTTAAAACAGTAATCATATATTTGTCACAATGATACAATTAGGGTGGGACTTGGTCTATATGGCTTATTTCTGCTCCACCTAGTATCTGTTGGCTCAGGAATATATAAGATGGCCTCGTTATGTACTTGGCACTTCAGCTTGGATGGCTGAAGTAGCTAGAAACTAGATGGGTATATTTTATTTTCCATAAAATCTCTCTACATCACTAGAATTAGCATGTACTTCCTCACAGCTTAGTGTTTGGTTACCAAAAAGGAGCATTCAAGAAAACAAGCCTTCATTTGAAGCGCTTATCAAGCTCTCATTCACATCACACTTGCTATCGTTTCTTTGGCCAAACCTAGTCATGTGGTCAAGATCAGAGACATTGGAAGAGAGAAATATATAAGTTCATGACTAGCAGGAAGCATTGTTTATTGAAGAGGAGGGCACACTAAAGTAAAAGTGTACCACAATATTATATAGCCCCTAGGGATTTATTGTCCTCCCACACACAAATTATAATCTGCATCTCACTTTCCAAAATCTATAAAACCTCATCTAATTATGGCACCAGGCTTTGACTCAAAGAACAAGATCTTGTCATCTATATCAGGTCCAAGAGTGAGTGAGAATTCTTGGGTATGTTTCCTTGCAATCTGAAGAGTTGTAAACAAGAGATAAATTATAGACCTTCATGTGCCTAAAATTCATTGGTAATTTGGAGACAGAAAAGCCACAATTGAGATTCACACTCAAAAAGGGAGAGAATGGGGGCTAAATAGCAGTCACTGGTCCATAGCAATTCTGAAATTTTGAAGAGCACATGTCACTAACTTTCTTCTTAGGACTCAGTTCCACTCCCTTCATAGTTATGGCACAGTCCTCTTGGCCCTTGGATTACCTTTTGAGTTCATTTTTCTTTTCTTTTCTTTTTTCTTTTTTTTTCTTTTGGTAATAAATGACCCATATTTTAGGCTGAGTAGCTTTTGCAATCTGTTTTTCTTTACATGGAAAAATATTTTTTAACTGTCTTAATACTTTTAGTCTATGTTTATAGTTCTTCTACCAGTACAATTCTCTTAAACCTTGTAATTGAGGATGCAGTGACCAACATCGTTAAGATTCTTAGATGCTCCTTTATCTAGCACTCTGAGGCACATCTTTAACCTTTCTAAAACCTCAAAAATGTCCTTCACTCTCACCTTAGACTTGATGTTTATGTAAGATCATGGGTTACTGGCAGTACCCACAACTTGATCTTTACCTAGGTTAACTTCTAAGTTTTAGAGCAGTTTGCCAGGAAACCCTAAGGGTAAGAAACAATTTTTCTTTTTTGGCACAGCAAGTCATATCTGGTTGGCATTTTCTTTTCTTTTTCTTTTATTTATTTTTAAATTTTTGCACAAGATAGTCATGTAACAAAAATTGTTGGCATTTGCAATATTCTTTCTAGAAATCTTAGCAAGCACGTCCAATACTTTCACGTTTCTGCAGGTAGTAGTGTCATTAATTGCTTTGTTTTACATAACTTGAGTACTTTTTACTCCAGTCTCTAATAGCAATTTTCTTTATGCTTCTCAGGTCTTCTCCTGCCACCTGGTATAACAGCAAATGCTCATGTATTTTATTATTTTGCTGTGCTAGAACTCTATTTCTGGATAACAATTTCTGTTTCTGCATAAGAAAACATCTTAAAGTCTCATGACTTCAGACAACAGATGTTGACTTGTTCATGATTCTGTAACATGAACTGGGCTTGATTGGGACAGCCTGTCTATGTTTTACATGGTATCTATATGGGCTGAATAGTGCACTAGGACTTCAGCTCTCACATATTCATAGCTTCATCTCAGCTGGATAGAACAACTGAAGACTGACTGGGCAGCTTTGTCTCTCTCTTTATATGTGATCTAATCATGCTTTCTACAAGGTTTGTTAAATGAGCTCCAAAAAGAAGTATTCCAAGAAGACAAGTTCTAATGTATAAGTGATAAATGAGATGTCAGTTTCATTAGGCCTTCTCATGTCCCATTGGACAAAATTTATTATATCTGGTCACATGATCAGTCTCAAAACCAATGGGAAGGAACACACAAAAGTATAAATTTCAGGGGGCTTTGTTGATTGGGGGCTTCCTAAATAAATAAGTGTCTGCCACAAGCTTCTTAAATAATATTCTTGTCTTCAGTCTCACCTTCCTCATCCATTTTCAAAGTTCCCAGTAGTGTATTATTTGTATGTTTATAAAATAAAGATTTTATCCAAACCATATCACTTGAAGAATATATTATAGCTTTAAGAGCTGTTTATGCACATATTTTCACTCAAATATAAGGCTTAGCACAGTGGTTCATGCCTGTAATCTCAGTACTTTGGGAGGCCTAGGCAAAAAAATTTCTTGAGCCCAGAAATTTGAGACCAGCCTAGGCAACATAGTGAGACCTCATCTTTACAAAGAAATAAAAATAAAAAATAGTCAGGCATGTTGACATGTGTCTATAGTACCAGCTACTTGGGAAGCTGAGGTGAGATTACCTGAGTCAGAAGCTTGAGGCTGAGGTGAGCTGTGATCATGCCACTGTACTCTAGTCTGGGTGACAGTGAAAGAAAAAAAGAAAAAGAAAATAAATGTTGAAGTTTAAGTTTCAAATAAATTAAGTAATTTTATTATGATGAAATAAATTTATAGGATTTGAAATAAGTTATAATTTTATTTCTTTTATTAAAAATAACAACTAGTGAGCATTGAGTGCATACTATGTGCCAAACACCATGGTAGGTGATTGTATGCATCATATATGATGAGGAAAATGAAACTATGAGATGAAACAAATCCACAAAGTCAAACAATTGTCAGTGTACAGGAGCTGGGATGCAAATCTAGTTCTCTTTGTTTCTAGAGCACTATATATTAACTACTTAAAGAATACAGTATATTTTACTTCCCTTTTGTTATACCTTCTGTTATACCTCTGTTATACCTCTGTTCTACCAAGCAAAATCTAGATCCAAGGGCCACAACTCTACTTTCCAATGTCTTTCAACAGATGCACCAGGTGCTCCTTTGATTCTGATCTATTGCTTATGCTCATTTGTCCATTAAATGATCTTCTTCACCTGGAGTGGGAAAATTCTACTTATTTCTAGTCTCAGCACAAATATCACCAGTTCTCTCAACAACCTGTATCATATCTTTTCTTTTACCTATGGTGACCATACATTCTGGTTTGCTTGTCTTTGTTTACTCCTATTCTTCCAATGTAATTTTTAACATCTCAGATTCCACTCTCAAAGATTGCCATAGGAGATAATAAATTAGGTAGACACTCTATCCACCCACAATTTATCAAACCTTCTTCTGAATCCTGAGAGAAAATTATTAATGCTTTTATTAGAATATTTGTAAGATAGATATTGCTTCTTACTGGTTCTGCTACATTGCACTTTCTGAATACTTCTTTTACTACTATCTATGTCTCCCAGATATGTATCAGTACTAACGTTGCTTCTTAAGTAAGTGAAAGGTAAAAGTGTTCAGAATAATAAAACCAATTCTACATTCCAACAAAACTGGGTAACAATGATTTCCATATAACTGAAAATGCATATATTTGAAGTCAACTCATTCACCAATAACAAATCATTGAATGGTGAAAATTAGAGTGAATTGATCTTTCAATAAATTGGACATTTATCAATTTGTTTTTAGGTAAATTGGCATTCTATAAATTGATTCTTGATAAATGTACTAATGCTTTCTCTATTTAATGGCCTTAGAAGAGTCAACCTACATAATTGAAGCACTTGATTCTGGATAGTTTGCTTTGTAGGAAAAGCAAATTAAGCTGCATATAATTGAGTCCTTTGTAGTTATTTTTGTCAAGATAACACACAACAATTTTTATTTTCTTCACTCTTTTAGATTTCAAAGTTTGGTTTGTCTAATTAATTTTTTAAAAGAAAAACTTTAATATATTGTATCACTATTGTGAAAGTTATTCAGAATTCAGGAAAAGCCTGAAAGATATGTGAGAATAATACTTTGCTCCCAGTTCCCCTTTCCTATTTAAAGCATTTCTTTTCATGTGTTAATTCAATAGAAAATTCAAGTCTGTCTCTCTAGCATGTACTACACACTGAGAAGGTGATAAATGTATTTATTCATTTTAACCAAATTCTACCACAACAAAACAATTTAGAGGCCCCATGGAGTCTATCATAATGGGATTTTACCTGTACTTTGATTGAATTAAAGCATGCTATATAGAAGTCAGCCATTAAAACATCATCTACAAAGCTGTGAATCATAATGTTTTTCTCTGAAGGAGTACATTATTTACTGAAGTTTTGGGCAAAGACTAATTAATCCACATTTTTGATGGTCCTACTGCTGGTTTCTGACAATATGCTCTGCATCCTACCACTCACATAATTCCCTCCACAGAAAACCCATATGAAATTTTCTAAGCAGGAATCCACATGAATTTCTTGGAAATAGCTTAGACTTTTCATTATGCCTCTGATGTTTATAAGGGGATTTTTTTTCATATTACTGACTATCATTTATTTAGAATCAGAAATTTGTTTACACAATTTTATTTTAACCATTTACCTTTCTTCCCCAAATGTGTTTTAATAAAGATAGTAAATACAGCATGATTACTTTATAAAGTCATAACATCAACTGAAAGCGAATATAATGATAAGCAATAATCACCAGAAAGCCATCTCATTATGATTGTTTTAGCATTTGATAGAGGTTTTGCCTAAGGCAAAGCCAGGAGCATCATTTATTTCAAAGGGATAAAAACAAGAAAATGTGCACGTTTTGCATTAAATATTATTATGCAATTGAGCTCTATGAGAGGTGGGTAGGAAATTTATATTCACGTGTACGTTCTCTCTAACCTTTTGAGACTTCCTAGTGACCACGGGGACACCGTTATTTAGCTATTCTGCAAGTCTAACAGCAGCTCACTCTGAAGAGCCAATGATAACACACATCTTTGTAATAACATCAGATTTCCAGGTGACAAGACATTTGCTATTATATGTTATTTTTTTAATTGCAAAGCTGATGAGTGTAAGTCAACATATTTCTTTCCTGCTCCTTCTGCTTGTCAGCTGTAGCTGGATTGATAAAATGCAAATGAACAAATCATTAACGAGTACTGGTTATGAATCTCTCAGGCAGTTCAGGACCCTATCAAATTCTGCACCTATTACTTTGTGTGATTGATGTACTATTGTAAGTGATTGTTCCTGATCTTATTAAATCTTATTGATTTTTTCCCAGTTTCTATTTTATGCAGGGCCAGGCTTGGACTATTATGAATGTTGCTGAACACTGTTAATCAAGCTTACACAGCTATTTTGATGGCAAACAATTAGAACTCTGCAGCTCTACCTTGCAATTAGCTTCAGGGATATGGACCTCAGCACCGTAATAATGAAAGAGACCTCCTTCAAGCACGGTAATGAGATTTACAATTATGACCTCAAATAACCCTGAAAAATAACCAATCTGCAAATTTAGATGTGTTTATCAATAATTTTCTCTCTTCTTATGAAAATATATTTGAGAGCTCTTCTCAAAAATAATATTTCCTAGCAAAATCATATTCCCTATTCTTGTAATATATCACAAAGTGTATTTCTGATTATATAGAGATGCTGTTATAAATACTTAACTTATACATGCATAAACAGATTTTTTAACTGTCAAATAATTACTCAAATAAATGAATAATATTTATATTTCTAAATATGGTTACAGAAGCTATTAAATGAAATAAAGAATTCAAGTATTGTTCATTTTTCATTAGTTGATTTAATCACTCGACAAATTTTTATTAAGCATCTACTAAGTGAGTAATACTATGGTGGAGTCTGAATCATACAAAGATGATTGCACATTACTTCATGCCCTGAAGAACTATTCTACAATATTATAATTGTATGCATTAATATTGTTGGAATATCAACACTTAAATTTAACGGAGAGAATCTTATAGAAACACTCTAATCCAAATCTTCTCTGCATCTCTCATATGCAAATTATTTTATATTTCCTATTTCTAGCAAAATATATCATTTTCTTAATTATTTAGGATGCAGTATCTAGTGAGTTTTTTTGTATTTGACCACATTTTTCCCTCTTGTCACTTAGGAAGAGATACACGTCTTTACCTATTTTCTCCCACTCCCTCCTTTCTTCTCAGTTGCTTCACTGCATTAATTTTATATCTCCTGTTTATAATTGTTTTATTTCCACTGACTCATCTCTCTTTGTTACATAAATAGGCTACAAACTCTCTAGAGTAAAGTCACTAACTAAACATACCAACCTATAGTTGGTGCTATTGTTATATAGCTCTACAATTTCTTCCATTTTTCTGCCAACGTTCTGTAACAAAAGTTTGATAACTGTGGCCTCCATAGTGAGGCATATGGCATTTTGAAGAACAGTTCTGTTGATAAAGGGCTAGAAATAAACCATTTACCTTCCAGGGTGTTTAGTCTCAAGAAAAGTGTTAAGACAAATCTCACCCATCCTGGAACCTCAATCTACATCAGACATGGGGTAATGTTGATTTAGGGCCAGAGTGGTGATAAAAGTCAGGGATATTAGTTGCTCACATTACTAGCACCTGGACTATTATAGCCTGTCCCCTATGACTTCCAATTAAACAAACAGCCATTCTGATTTTAACTTCCTTATTTTTCTTAGTGGTATCTTTCCATGAGAAGTGGAAAGAGCATGGTAGTAGGTATAGAGTTAGAAAGTAAAGGATTTGGAATCTTTTCTAAAAAAAACAATTATGAGCTGTGTAACATTAGGTATTTGCCTAAATCTTTTTGAGCCTGAGTTTTCTCGTCTGATATGTAGAGCTCATCAAGGGCTATCTATTATCAAGAATTAGAAATAATGTATATAATTTACATTGTACTACACATGACCATAAAGTTGCATACTTCACTTACACTATCTTTCCAAATAATATGTCTATACCACCTGCTTTGACAGAAATAGGCCTAATAACCTTCTACCTACCTACATACTCACTGTCAATGCAAATTAGAAAAGGGGAGACATCTAACCCAAGCTTGAGCCATTGGTTTGACTTGGTTTGGCTTGGTAGTCAAACTTCTAGCCTATAAAGTCTAGGTCAGAGCTTGCATCAATGAAAAACAAAGCTAAATACAAGCTGAAATTATGGGGAAACATCTGGAAAACTTGACAATACAAATCAGTGACTGGTCCAGATGTGCTTTTAAAAATAGGTTAAGATACCCAAGGGTGGGAAGTGATGAAGTGATGAGAGATGGAAAAAGAGAGAGAGATTTAGCATACACCCACACCCACGTGAGCAGTGCCCTGGTTCTTGATGTTCTCCATTTCCCATGAAACCTGTCTGTTGGATGTCTGTTTAATGGCATGACATCTTATAATCTCAACCCTTCCACACATTTTTGTTTGTTTTTTTTGTTTGAGCTAACTGGAATATTTGTCTAATAAAAAGAAGCTTTTGTTATTATTTTGGAGTAATTTTTGACACTGCATTAAATTTCTTGTCTGGCTCATAAACAAATCTTGGGCATTCTTACTTGTGTATAGTCCCTATTTTTTTCACTGAATCTCGTGTTAGCCAGATCTTCGTGGCAGCATATACACCTATTGAAACAGTCTCCATATCTTATTATCACAGTACTTCAGACTGCCCTACCAACTTCCAGACAAATCTTCATAAAGCTAGACTTAAATCATGTCATTTCCTGTTTTAAAAAATTGATGACTTCTCACTTATTCATATCCAAACTCCTTAATCATTTAGTAAAAACTCACTAACATCAGCCCATTTTTTTCAGCTAGGTCACCTAACAACATCTAAATCAATGACTCTACATTATTAATATTATATATAATTTCACACCTGTGTCTCTGGTTTGTGCTTATATGCTATTTATTTCCTAGAATTTACTTCTCTAAATTTTAACTTCTAGGAAAATTTCTGGACTCAGTAGTAATACCTCCTGAGTTTGAATCCTAGTCTGCTCATTTTTCAGTTATATCACATTGGGAAAGTTACTTAACCAACCTGTACCTCAATTTTTTTAATCTACATAAAATAGTGCTTACATCATAAGATTGTATTTTAAGAGTGTAGAAGACAGCTTCTAATATGTACTCTAGTGAGTCTTGGCTTCCTGATATTCATAACCTTGCACAATGTCATTCTCTTGACAATGGACTGAACTCTTAGACTTGCTTCTAATAAATACAGCACGACAAAAGTGGTGATTGTCATTCTGTGATTAAGTTACAAATGACTGTGGCTTTCTTTTAGACGTTCTATTTAGTTCTCCCTTGGATTATTCGTCTTGAAAAAAGTCAACTTCCCTGTCAGGAGGAAGTGCTGTGTTCAAGTTCGTATGAGTGAACTTGGAAGAAAATCTGAGGACTGGCAACATCCAATTGAGCTTGGAAGTATGTTCGTCAGTCCCAGTTAGGCCTTAATCTGACTGCAGCATGGGTCAACTGGCAGTTTGAACACAACTTTACAAGATAGCTGGAGCTATCCATCTAAGCTGCACCTAGATACTTGATGCTGGGTGCAGAAACCGCGAGATGATGAAGCAATATTTTATATATATACATATATCTGCAAACACACATGCTTATATATACACGTTTATATATGTTTGCATACATATGTTTGCATATCTACATGTCTATATATATGTGCATAGTTATGTGTGCTTGTGGGTGGGTCTTTGAAGTCAAGAATTTTGTACTCTATCTTTTCTAAGCACTATGTAAAGGCTGTACAAAATGTGAATTTATTGTATGGTGAATCAATTGACGCTAGATAGAATGACACACTTTGATCCATTAGGCTTGCTTTAAGAAAACTCTGCAAGCTGCAGACCTGGTATTTCTGGAATCCATTTAGGGGTGACTGTGAATTGGGTCAAAGGGAATTAAACAGATGGAATTAACTGGTTTCATTTGAGTCAGCTGAGAAAATAGAAAGGACATAGCCTTGATTTTCTTAGTCAGTAATATATAATCTTTAATTTAGCATTGAACAAAAATAGTTAAAACAATTTATATTATCAAAAATGATTTCAAATACTAGCTAATTGTAAACTGTATGCCACTAATCTTGAAAGCTTTCATTGAATAGGAAGGATTTTGAATTGCTTTGTGTATGCTTTAATTGTTGTCAAACAGCTAGACTATTTGTTTATGTGCCTTTTTTCATCACATCCATTAGTTTAAATATTACATGGTTGCACAAATTAAAGTGATACAGACATTCAGTTAGAAACCTGGAGGCAAATTTCTGACCTAAAAAGCACACAGATTTGGTAGACTGACAGATCTGGGCTCAAATCCAGGTTTGGTTACTTACTAAATTTGTGCCTTTGAGCAAATGATATAAATTTTCTTAACCTTGGCTTCTCATTGTCTATAATGGATATAATGATATTTGTCTTGTAGCATTATCTTGGTGATTAAAACAAGTTGTAAAGTATCTGCAACATAGAAATTGCTAACTTGTCACCCCAACCATTTATATTCATGTTCATTTAATGGCTCACATTAAAAAACAGAAATCAATTAAGTAGCAAAAAGCACAAAAACATCCCAGTTCAAAACCAAAGACTGATGTCCAACTAAATTTCTTTGACTGATTCAATATGGTAGTCCTGGAGTTCAAAAAAATTTTAGTAGTCTGAAAAAACTGTGATAAATTTAGAACAGTGGGAATACAGATTAATTGGGGAAGAGAAGATCATGTAGCTACACATTGACAGCACATTTCTGGCTTGACATTTCTTTAGTTTCTGACTGCCTAAACAGGCACCTTCATCTTTCCACATGGTTCCATGAGCATCCTTCTCAGATCTACCTTCTTGGTCAAAGAGGGTTAGAGGCTGACTAAGGAGAAGTGATGAGAGGCAAGTCTGGAAAAAGAAGCAGAGCCAGAATGGAAAGGCTTATTTTTGTCTTTCTCAGATAATTTAGGTTTTACTTTTTAGACAATTAGAAAGCAAAACAAGTTTTTAATGATCAAATTTATGGAACATGAAGAAGTCAACTAGTGACAAAGCAGAGGCAAACCGGAAACTGGCACAGGGAGAGATTTTTGGAGCTAACCGAATCATGCAAAAGTAGACTAAGGCAACAAAAAAGGAAGGATGAAAGAAGCAAAATGTAAAAGTATTTCTGAGGCTGGAGAAGATATGGAATCTAAAAACTTTGCCAATTGAATTAGGAAGCAGAATACACAATTACATCATGTTTTCTAGGATGATAAGCTTCTGAGTTAATAGAGATGACATAATCAGAAAATAGTAATACAATAAATGAAAGAAAGTAGTTAATTGAAGATGAAAAAATAGATAATGAGCTGCATTTTTAAACAAGTATCTGTAATTTAATGCAAGAGATATTAAATATTTTTATTAGGCAGGATAAAAAACTCCTGCAACCTATGTTTTCTTAAAAAAATTATCTTTAGGCCGGGCTCGGCAGCTCAGCTTATAATCCCGTGCTTTTGGAGGCCGAAGTGAGTGAATTGCCTGAGTCTGCGGGTTCGAGACCCGCCTGGGAAACTTGGCAAGACCTCATCTCTACAATAAAAAATAAAAAATAAAAAAATTAGCCGGACGTGGTAGCACGCGCCTGTAGTTCCAGTTACTTGGAAGGCTGAGGTGGAAGGATCGCCGGAGCACAACAGGTCGAGGCTGCGGTGGCTGGGAACGTGCCACTGCACTCCAGCATGGGCAACAGAGTGAGACTCCAACTTAAAAAAAAAAATTATCTTTAAACATATCATGACTATTAATAATGCATATAGTATATTAGCACATTGCTAAGCATGGAATTCTAATTTAAGCAAACATTTAAATAGAATTATCAATAGAATTAGGATTTATTGTTGCTCCAAACTTTTAAAAAATTATATTTCTACTTGGCTAATACTGTGAATTCATTCTCAGAGCTTCTGGATATATAGTGAAAACATGTTTCTTCCAAAACATGCATATCAAGTAACTCTGTTTAGTTTTAGTGAATTTTCAGTGATCAGCCTGAGTTTGCAACTGTCATCTGTTAAGCAGGTAAATTTTTAGTTTGGAATATAAGAACTTCACATTCAAAGTAACCATGGAACTTGAAGCTATTTCTGAGTAATATCCTAGATATTGCTATGTTAAACGACCCTAACAGCTATGTTTAGTTGATTCTCACTTGTTTGCTCTTCTTGAAAGATAAACAAAAATAGATATTTCTGTCTTTTCTCCTCTAAAGTGAAGTTGGAGAAAAAGTTGTTAGCATTTCAGGAATGATGCTTAGCTTAAATTTTTTCTCATAATAATTTTATGCACATATTATTACTTGATGGAGAAACTGCTACCCTAAAAGTAACTGAAAAGTCTATAGTCCATGAAACTTATAAAATATCAGGGCCAATTTATACTTTTTAGAAGCTTTTTTACACTACTTTTTGGAGTTTTTTATCATTCTACGTTTGGGGAAAACATAGAATAGGACAAACTTCAATCCCAAAATAAGAAATATGTCTTCTATGATAACATTAACAGGCCATTTCCATGTTGTCCCAAATTACCTATTAGTTGTAGAAACTTGAAAATCTTTTAGCGATTACTTTGCACCCAATAGCCACCACAAATTGAGAGGACTACATAAATATGCCTAAAAACCTTAGCTTCAAGCACAATGTTGCCTCTGAGTCAGAATCTGCGAATAACTTGTAGATGTTGGTTAAAATAATCCCTCATCTAGTTCTGAATTTCCTTTCTTTCAATTGTTCAAAACCAACTTAGCCATCAACCATGATAGCAGCTGCCAGTATAATATATATATATGCATATATATGTCTATATATACACACATACACACATATATACATACACATATATATACAAACACATACATATGTGATATGAAGGATTAGACTAAAAAAACAGAATTTATTTATAGAAAAATATGAGATCTTACATGTTTAAACTTGTCACCTTCAAAGTACTTTTTGATGCAATACACCTATTGAAAGTCTTTTTCCACTGCTCAAAACAGTTTTTGAACTCATCAGTTTTTATGCCTTTTAGTGCTTCTGCCACTTTTTATTTCACCTCTTCTATACTGTCAAAATGTTTCACTTAGAGGACTTTTTTCATCCAGGGGAATAGTCGCTCAGGGTGTGATGGGTGAATAAGGAAGGCAGGGCACGGGGTCATGCCGTTTGGGGTCAAAAACTGCTGAACACTCTGCCAGTGTGAGTAAGTGTGTCAGTAAATCATGCATCATGAAATGGGCAAACACACTGAAAGAATCTCCATAACAAATTCACTGAAGTGAAACACACCCTTTCACAACAATAGCTGGTACACTGATGCTGATGGGTTCCTAGAACACTTACCTACCTAGCAGGGAAACCTGTACTTCAATGGGCTTACCCTCCAAAAGATTAACTCTAGGTTTTTTGGTTTGTTATATAAATAATATATATACTGTACAGATACACATACATATACATGTATATATTTATACATAGACATTTAAATACATCTAAGTATATATACTTACATATGTATTTATATTTAAATATATTTATATTTATGTATATATTCTTAAAAATTACAGTAAAAAAGAATCCAAATAGAATCCAGAGACAAGGCATCAAGGAGTTTATTATGTGGTTTGAGAAAAATATATAGAAAATAGCTGAAAATTTGTAGCAATAAGTGAAAATTAATAAAATTTGGTAAAAATGTGCATTTGAAGGACAGCATAATCAAGAAATTAGTAAAAATTACAATTTTTTAAAAAGTCAAAGTCAAGATTTTTAAGTGGCATCTACTACTTTTATCTTACTAAAATGTTAATTACTCTTTTTTGTAATCAATGTAGAAAATATAAATAAATATGAAAATCCATTTTAATTCTACTACATAAGAAATAATAAACATGTCCCTGTGTTTCCAGTTTTTACTTCTGTAATTATAGAATTTTATGCAGCTGTTGTCTTAGTTTTTGAATGGATGCTGTGGTATGCCTCCCAGATACCCTCTTCATCCCTGAGGCATTCTTTCTCCAGCTTCTGGAAGTACTGGATTTATTGACCCTCAGCTAAATGACTGGTTGAGAATCATTCTCAGTTGAAGGGATTTCTTTAGGAGTGACTGAATACCTAGTCTCAACACCTCCCTCTGCTTAATCCTTTTAGTCCCTTAAAGGTGTTAATCCAAGGGCAGTCCTTAAAAAACTTCCTGTAACAGAATCCCTGTCACAAGAAATCTCACCTAATATACTTCTCCAGTGATTTTTTAAATTGTTGATTTTTTAAATCATTTACCCCACTTGAAAATATTTATTGTTAGCATAGCATTAAGAAATTAAAACTCTGTGTAAAATACTTTCAGTGACTCCATGATCTTTTATTATATGCACATACTATTCCCTATTATTGAACATTTAAAATGAGGAATTTAGGGTTAAAGGCACAAGAAAGCTGTGGAAAACAAAAACTCTTATATCAAGGTTGGAAGGTAAAATGTGCAATTTCAGAAAAGGAATACATATTTAATTTGACAAGAGCAGCAATTCTAAAAAGCAAAAATGGTTAGCTAGGAAAAGCAACTGACAGAGGAACTCTCAAAAGCATAAGATAGCCAGATTAGAATAATAAAGAGTAAGCAAATTACTTGATGAAAAAAATAGCATTGGAGGAAAATTATTTTAGAGGATACAGGGAATTAAGCACAGTGGAGAAACCCTGGAGGCAAGGTAGTGACTAGGTACCTAGCACAATCATGCAGATGACAGACCCTTGCCTGAATAAAGTGTTGGCTATTAAGATAGAAAGGAGGCTCAAGAAACATAACAGACCAAAATATAAGTGTCAAGGCTTAGTGATGGATTTGATCTAGTGAAGAAAATAGAAAGTAAAAGTGAAAATGATTATGAAATATTTACCCTGGGGAACTGGGAGAAAGACCTTTAATGTTAGTGGTGAAATTGGGAAAGAGTGACTGTTGATAACAGAAGATGATTAACTTCCCATTTGATGGGTTAAATTCTTGATGTCAGGATTTCTAGGAGGGGATGTGTAAGCAACTTAAAGTTAGATAATGCTGTGAGAAGGAGGTTAAACATATTTATTTTCTCTGTAAGATAAGAAAAAAAAGGAAGAATTTAATTGTAGCAAAATACAAAACAGAGCAGTGTTAAAGCAACTAATACAATGCAAAGCATTGGTGTTTTTTCAAGTAATTAGTATTATCAGTAAGAAATCTTAATCTATCTAAATTGCAAATATATGTGTGTGGGGGGATGTATACAAGCATATACTTATATATGTGCATATATATTTCTAAGATTATTATATTTATACATTTTCTCTATAACTTAAAATTAAGCATAGAATATCAGATTTCTTGGGACAATATGTAGATCTTATATGTATAGAAAAATAAATATGTTATTTCATCAATACTAAGTTTTATTTCTCATAACAACAAAAGTACTTGCTCATTTTTGTAGACGAATTAGGTTTGTGATCTTTAGATTCATTCTTAAGGCATATTTGATGTTAAATATAAGAAATTAGAATTATTTGATGAGTACAAAATAATCAAAATTGTTTTGGAGAATTTGCTTGGAATCTTAAATTTGCATTATAATCAAACTAAAGAATGATCCATTTGTTGAATGATATTCAGAACAGAGAACCAGTGTTAATTGGTAATTTATTAGTACAATTCGTTTTTCACTGATTCCTTTCCCAACTTGTTCACAAAATAGTTATTTCTGAGAGCTGCTGGGGAATACACGATGCTCTTGTATAGTAGTTAAGCTCTAGGTTTCCTGACTGATGTTGGGAAAAGAGGCCATTTGAAAGTCCTTTGTAGCCGGGCTCGGTGGCTCAGCCTGTAATCCTGTGCCTTTGGGAGGCTGAGGTGAGTGAATTACCTGAGCCCGTGGGTTCGAGACCCGCCTGGGCAGGTGAGACCTCATCTCTACAATAAATCAAAAATTAGCCGGGGAAGGCTGAGGCGGAAGGATCCCTGGAACCCAGCAGGGCGAGGCTGCGGTGGCCAGGAGCGGTCACTGCACTCCAGTCTGGGCGACAGAGTGAGATTCCAACTCAAAAAAAAAAAAAGTCCTTTGTTTCTTCTTTCGCTTCCAAGCCCCACTGAAATAAGAGCAATATTTGTGCCAACGGTGCAGTCTACCTAAATTGTTTATTTATATATGTTTGTGTATATGCAAGCATACACATATATGTGCACATATATTTTCTAAGATTATTATAATTATATATTTTCTCTATAACTTTGAAAACTAAGTATAGAATATCACATTTCTTGGGACAATATATGTATCTTATGTATATTATCTTATTGTTTTTACAACCTTCCAAAAGCCATAAACAAATGCCAAAGCAGTAGCAGTCACTTACTGTATTCTCAATAAGCCTAACGAAGTTATAAAAAATAACATCCACAATAAGGTTTCGTTGCTATGTACATGTAGAGTTTCTCTCCATAAGGACTTGCCACAAGTCATTCCCATTATCTTTTCTCACTATTGCATGTATCTCTCATCCCTATTTTCCTCAACATCCTTAATATAATGACTCATGCAAATTGACTTTTAGTGGCCTTTTACCAGAAATTTCTGGTCATGTGTTCTAGCAATGGCTATATCTCAAGCTGGGATGCCAGTTACTTTTTTTTGGGTGACCATGTAAGAGTCAATACCTAAAATTCGGAATTAGGAAAGGATAAATAGTCAATCAGGTACATACTAATAGTAATGAACTGAAAACTGGTGGAGTTTAAGATACCAACATTTGTAGGTATGTTGTTATAATATTATTACCGAAAGTAAGATTTGTCATGACACAGATGTGTGTTAGCAACATTTGTTTTGGGCACTTCTTTAAACTTTTCTCTTTCTTTCTACAGCAGTCCAAGTGCTATGATTTGAATACGGTTTGCTTGGCCCTGCCAAGCTGCATGAAACTTAATCCCCAGTGTTGTAGATGGGGCCTAATGAGAAGTGTTGGGGTAATGGGGGTGTATCAGAGCCATTCTTCTGGTAATGATAAAGAATTACAAAAATATTAGTCTCCAGAAAACCTGATTATTAAAAAAAGCCCTGCACTTCCCTACTCTCTCTCTCTCTCTCTCTCTCTCACCAAGAGATGTCTACTTCCCTTCACCTTCTGCTATGAATGAATACTTCTTGAGACTCTCACCTGAAGCAGAGGCTGATGCCATGCTTCTTGTACAGCCTGAAGAATCATAAGCCAATAAACCTCTTGTCTTTATAAATTACTTAGCCTCATATATTCTTTTATAGCATTACCATTGGACTCATACACCGGGCTTCTCCCTGCTTTGCAAAGGCTAACCCCAAAACTACTGCAGGATTATCCTAATCTAGTCTCTATTACATATTTCAAAAAATTTTGATAATGCGCATATATGAATAAATGTAACAAATGGGTAATTTGCATAAGATAATTAAACAGGAAACCATCAGTATTCAACATTTACAAGAAGGAAAATAGTACTGAATGATGATTAATATATAAGATTAAGCAAAACCACATTGAATAATGTTTGTAAATTATTTATAATGTACTTTATCTACATTAATGCCAATGATAATCCTTAATAAAGAATGTATTTACATTTTTATTGAGGATTTAATTTATCTCAAATAATCTTTTGCTTTTCTTATAATATCTTGAATTCAAAGGATTCCAACTGGTATGAATAAGGGCTGTTTCCTGACATAGATAAAGCTGGCTTTTGTATTTGTCAACCTGATATTCAGTTAAACAAATTAGATAAACAAACTGGAATGTGTACAGAAAGTCTATGTTTGCTATAATTAATAATGACTACAAATTAGATACTATTTTTGTGCTTTTGTTTGCACTTTGTTCAGCATCTTATGTGTTTTATTCCATATAATTCTCACAGTGACCTCATCAGAGGTCATACTGTAATGACCAATGTTATGAATAATGTAATTGAGTTGTGGAAGATGATCATGGTCATATCGGTGAACTAGGATTGAAACCTGTGTGAGCTAACCCAGTAGTGTGGCAGCATCTATTTGATTGACCCATTGTGCAACAGATTCTTACTGTTTGACCATTACTCCTTTCTTGTGCATCAAATAACTCCTACCATCTTTCCATAGATACCCAGAACTAAGTGGGTAGTGCCTACCAATTAACATAGCATACATTATAAAATAAAGGTTCTTCAATAGGGAAGGGAATTTCTTTTTTATATTCTTCTTTACAATTCTGTTTTTTTCTTTTCTGATGCACAACATAGTACTTTTCTTCAGTATGAGGAGATGACATCTGTGCTGTCTATAAGGATACTTTCTGATTTTTTTCCCTCATAACAAAGAAATTCCACAAAATGGAGAAAATACAGTGCTGAGAGTTCAAAATAAATGGTCAATTCTGTAACTTAAATACAGCTTATGTTCATGGGGGTTACTTTCAAATTTGACAGATGTAAACATATATGATGAGAGTGTGGAAATAACAGTAAAAAGAATGATTAAAAAAACTTGCTTCCACTTGCCTCCTTCTGTTTAAAATTGCTTTTATTAATTTTAGATAATTATCATTAAAATTCTTTTGGTGACAGCAATAGCAAACTGTCTCACTGAAATCTTGGTTTTCATGACAGAAAACTGCAATTCATCAAACTAAGCAATTCTACATTTCACATTATGCATGTTAACTCTAATAACGGTGTATCATCACCAAGTATGCACATTAAAGACACATACATCAAAGTATAATATCCCATGCCATGTTAAAAATGTCATTAATGCTTGAGGCTTATGTTTTTCCCAAAATGCATTTTCAATTTTGTTTTCAAAGAAAGGTGTGTGTGTTTCTTTATTTTCTCTTTGTGACTAGGAATTTCTTGTAGAATGAGGAAATAATATTTTAAACACTTTTGATTCCATATAAATTAAATCCAAGTGTTCTTTGTTTATTCAAGAATTAAGAGTCCACAGTTGGAATCTGTCTACCTATCTCTCTCTCTCTCTCTCCTCTCTCTCTCTCTCTCTAGAGGGAAATAAAATCATACAATCATGAGTGCTTTGGTGTATAATATTAGACATCCTCTGATTTTGAATGATTCTCAACCCAGATTGCAGGAAATAGTGAATTGAGGGGAGTTAGTGAAATGATTTTTTTAAAAAGTCTTCTAATCCTGTCTTTTAGGAGAGGACATGACATTTTGGTAAATTGGAAAGTAGAGGGTGCTGGTGCCTTTCAGAAGATGTAAAACGCTTCACTTGGTACTAATGTACATATAGCAATTAGTTACTTGTCATGATGGGTGTTCCCTAAGGCAGCGCACTTTCTCCATTAGTGTTTATATCTACATGCCATTATACATCGGGCAGCACTAAATAGATGAGATACGTTCAGAGAATTACTCAAATCATGTACCATCAAGAAAAGTGATATTAGCAAACAGTATTAGCATACAGGTGGGATGGATCACTTAGACAGTTTCCAGTGAGATATTTATTTTTAAATCCTTCCTGAAAATGCAACATAGAGAACTGATTAACCCTTTTAAAAGAAGTTTTTTTTTTTATTGGTAAATATTTTTGGCTACTGAACTTGGCAGTTAGAGCTCATCTCCTCCTCCGACCCTTCTTCAAATATCCTGTCCTCTTCAGCTGGAAAATTCAAAGTTCTCGTCTGTTCAGAAAATACAAAAAAAATATTAATATCAACTTTATTATGAAATTTAAAATATAAGTCCATTCACATCCTGTCACATTTTAGGCTTGGGGTTATATCCAAAATGAAAGTAAGATTATGTTATTTTATGTTAATTGTCCCTAAATATATTCCTATTCATTTACCTCGCTGCTCTCCTTCCACATCAAGCTCTTGAATCGTCATTTTTAAAAGATAATTTAGCTTCAGCTTGACTTTTTTTCAAATATACATTCTTTTTTTTTTTTTTTTTTGAGTGGAGTCTCACTCCGTTGTGCACCGGAGTGCAGTGGCACGTTCCCGGCCACCGCAGGTTTGACCTGCTGGGCTCCAGCGATCCTTCCGCCTCAGCCTTACAAGTAGCCAGAACTACAGGAGTGTGCTACCACACCTGGCTAATTTTTTTGATTTATCGTAGAGATGAAGTTTCACCAATTTCCCCGGGCGAGTCTCGAACCCTTGGACTCAGGCAATCCACTCACCTTGGCCTCCCAAAGCGCTGGGATTACAGGCTGAACCACCGAACCTGACCACAAATACACATTCTATTTAAAAAACTATTAAGTTTTGTTTCACTAGCTTTACTATGGAAATTGTTAGAGCATAATTTTCCTTATTCACTAGACTTGCAGAAAATATTTATGAATGTCTCATATTTACAAAAGATTAGATTATCAGCATCTGTTGTTTAGGCTAGGGTGCATATTTTGTTTAAAACGTGTCACAAGGTGTACTATTTACCTCTATTTCGGTCTCTTTCTTATACTTACTCAAAATGCATTTTCAGGCCAAGTAGAATAACTTGCATAGTATAGATAACACTGAAACATCAAAGCCTTGAATCAGAGTTTTTCATAATTTTGTTTCAAGAATTTAAATGGTTCTTATTTACTAGTCATCTAAAAATTATGACCCTTTAAAAAATAAGTTTCTATGCTTTATTATGAAGAAGAAGCTAAAATAATTGGTTAATAATTGATTCATGGCCTTGGAAATATCAAATTTATCTGTACTAATAGATTTTTTAATACAAAAAAACACTTTTGTACTGGTATTAATTGCAAATAGTACTACTTATTGAAATTTATTATTTATTGCATACTCGAAAATTCCAAATATTATTCAAAGAAGGGAATTTAAATATAAGGTAATTAATGTGAAGTTTTCTGATATTAAGTAGTTTTGAATCTTAAAAAATCTGACTCATCATTTACCTATTATGGTTTCTGAGCGAGTGCATATTTACCTGATACTTAATAAAAAAAAGAAAAAATTGTCCGTGGTTAAAAACATTTAATATTTATCTAAATCATGTGTTTTGATCCTTGGAAATTAACTATCATGGTCACTAAATAAAAGCCACCCTTACTTATTACATTATTTATAGCCACTTAGATAGTAACCCATAGAATACAGAAAATTTGATTATAAAATATAAATATATAACTCCTAAAACAGGAAAATATATTGCTATATGCACACCAGTGTTTAGATTTCTCTTTTGTGCATGTACCCCTAACAATATTATTCAGAATTGTGGCATTCAGTACACAGAGAAAGCATTCAGTACACAGAGAAAGCACGCATTGTCCTTGAAGGATCTTTTCTATTGTGAATCTTGGATCTTTTCTATTGTGAATCTTGGTCAGGGAAAATTTAGCCTTGAGTAAGTTCTCAAGGCAAAATCTGTGGAAAATAAAAGACTGAATAGTCTGGAAATATTTCTTGATCAACATCCCTCAAAATAACTAAGAAAGGAAAATTCTTGGCAGACACATTTATAATACTACACATGGACCACTCAGGACAGGATCTAAGGGTTGTCACCCTTCTGTCTAATTAGAAAATCCTACACAATTCTATTTCATTGCTGTTTTTAAATAACAATTGTACAAGCATACTTTCAAAAAGTATGCCAACCTCAAGGAAAGTCTTATAAGTTAGTTCATATAATAGCGTTGTTTGTATGGTGAATCATACCATCTGATGAATATGTTGTTCATTTTTTTTAACTAATTCAATAATCGCGAACCTATTTTGTAAAATGTTTGAGGTGAGATGAACTGTATTAACTATATATATTTATTTTAAGAGCTATATGAAAAACCCAAGATGTTTTACTGAATATTGAGATGACAGAAGTAATTGTGTGTAAGCCTAAAAAATGTATTCCAATCTCTATAAGATACTGTTTTTTTAATTTATGACAACTCACTGGTATAAATACTAACTTTTCCAACATATTACATTTAAGTATTGTTTTTAGCAAATTCTGTTGTATGGTTATAAAAATAAAAGGGTCAATTGAGCGATGTTTCAGGTTTTTCCTGATTTTGTTCCATTGGAGGAAGAAAATAAGTTCAAAATTGTTCAAGACTCTGTTTAACAGATATTCACTTATTAACTACTTTGTGCAAAATATACTGCTAAACATGACTGGCTACATAGTTTGTGGACCCAGTACAAAAGGGAATTTTAGTGACATGTTCACAATATAATTTCCAGATGGAAATGGACTTTTCCAAGACTATAGCATTGGGTGACTGTGCAAGTTGCATGCCCATGGAGCCTCTCTGGCTGATATGGAGTATCTAAAGATGAATGCCACATTTCTTCTTTGGATCAGGAAGAAGAAGGGCATAGGGAGTTTTAGTCTGCTCCTCTTTACCTGGAAGCTCACCTGAATGATTGATTTCATTCTGGTAAGCCAGGAAAGGTTTATGAAAGAATTAGTATCTGAAAGACATGCTGGGTTTGGCACGGTGAAAATAAGGAAATAAAATTAGACAAGGGCATGTAACTGAGCATAAGTTCGGGAATAGAAAAGAGCAACGCATGCTGGATATAGTGTGTAGATTGAGTTATGTAGAGTAGGCAGGGAAGATAAAATTATAGGTTGGTATCAAAACAAGAATGACATGAATGCTAGTATAGTGAGTTTGAATTTCACCTTGTAAGCAAATGGAAGCCTTTGAGTAACATGATCGCAAGCAGGCTACAGGATGAAATGGAAGGAGAAGATAAGGAAAGATACGAGGGTCCAGTGTCTAGTTAGTAACCCTGTTACACTAGTTATCGGGGCCTGGATTAGGGAGACAGCAACAAAAGTGGAAAACAAGCCCTGGATATAAAAAGCATTGCAAATGAAGTATTGATAGACAAGGGATACTATGAAGAAGGATACTTTAAAATGACCATGGCACTCAAGAGACTTAGATAAAAAGAAGAAAAACAAGGATCTCGATAATTTAGAAACCAATCCCTGAAACTCCAAATGATGAGTCTATTAATAAACATGAAAACAGGAAAAATACAATGCAATAGGAATATACCCTTTAGCCATAAATTAAAGAAGATTGACTTTTTTGGGGAAAAAAAAACACATAATGTTTGAAAGCACAGATGGTTAAGTAGACAGCAGTCAAAAAAATATACTTTTTTAGGTTACTACCTGTTTCTGTAGCTAGACAGTCAAGGATCACGTATGTATATCATATCAGGTTTGCACTGGTTCTCACAAAATTTAGGGAGGTGTTTTTCTACATTAAGAGTTATATGGAAGCAACAGTAATTCAGCAATCTTTCTTTTTGAACTCTAGAACTCCTTATATTCTCAACATATGTTTTTATCATCTACTAAGTACCAGGCACAATAGAAAGCCCTGGGACATAAAACATAAAAAAGAGATACCCTCAGCTTGCATATAATTCTACAAGGGGAAACAAAACATGATCTCCATAATAATAGCAATGTAGGGTACCCCAAAAAAGAGAAAATTAGTCTTTCTGAGTGGATCAGAATCTCTTTCATTATAGCAATCCTTGCACTGAATGTTTAAGGGGCACTTTTGCAGTCTTGACTGTATTTCTGTCTGTATACTCTAGAATATTAAGAAATTTGTAACAAAATATTTTTGTAACTCTCCAAAAGACAAATATAACAATATCAAATACTTTAGTGATAATAAAATGTTTACTATTCAAATATTTTTATAACTTTTTTTGCTAATAAATGGAGACAAAATCAGTGTTCAAATTTAAGAATATAGTGGAATAAGTATGTAAAAATATACTACTTGTAGCCTTTTTGGATTTTTTTTCTTTCTATAAACTTGAATGTCTCTTTTTTTAACTCACAATCTCGGTTATATACACTTTTATAACATGCTTGGACATTGTGTAATTGAGTCATACATGTGTTTTAGGACAAATATTGGGAGATGCTATGTCCAATGCCAATGTCTATACTATTTAAACAATGGAAGAATCAGGTAAGTAACAACATTTGGACAGCAAGTCAATACAACTATGAAAGGTCTCCAATAATGAGCAAATTCAGACCAATACAGTTGGAGTATTTGGCCTTCTTATTGACAAAGGTTGCTTTCAATCACACTGTATCTATTACCATATCAATCATCACTCTAAATGAATACAATGTTATCATTGACAAAGACATCACTTAAGCCGAGAAAGTAAAGATTCTAAATAACAAAATAATGAAAGGTAGGTTGTTCACTGCAAGAAAATGAAAAATATGCCTGAAGAATCTATTCATATATAGGATGGTAAAGACATTGGGGACCAGTATGAAAAACAACAACAAAAACACTTGCAAAGACCTTGAAATAGGTGATATTTAATATCACATTGCTGTTTATTAAAGTGAATGCAACTGGATTTTTCCTTGGTATACAAGTTGAGATACAGAATTGAACTGGTAAAAATGATTTACATGCAGGATTAAAATATCGGCAGCTTTATAGAGTGAAATGTCACTATTTTGCTGTACCTTCAAGTTTTACATTTCCTCCTTTGAATCCCTGTCAGCCTTCATGAACAGCAGAGAGTTTAATCAATGCTTGTGGTAGCGATAGCATAACATTGAATATTTCTCTTGGTAATCATCAAAATGGTGTTTAGTAAGCATTGCTTTAGTCATAAAGTGGCTATGCATATATCCTAATTATCGTGTTACAAATTAAAGAATACTCTACGGTAAAAATGACAGGCATTTAAAAGAAGGCTTTATTTCCACTAAATAAACTATTTTGTGGTTAATGATTTAGACTAAAGCATTTGACTTGCAATAAGAAATTCAAAGATCAGAAAATTCAAAAATTTTAGTTGTCATACTTGAAGTCAATTTTTAAAAAATGTATGATGCAAAACACTTATGGAACAAGACTCTGTGTGTGTAGTGTGTTTGTGTGTGGGGGGAATAATTTAATATTCTTTAAAAACTTGGATTTAGTTTGTAATTTTTCTCCATTGTAAAGAATCATCCTAGTAAAATTCACATGGACTCAGACACAGGAAAGAAAGGGTGTTTATTGTCTTGGGATAAAAAATGTGAACTATTTATTGAGATTAATTTGTTAGAAATCAAAAAAATATTCAGGGGTTTAGGAAACAAAAGAAGGGGTAAAGATGATATAAAATAACAAAAGAAATCAAGGGCAAAATTCCAAACAGATTCAGCTGAATGGAGGGACTATGAGGAATAGCAAGACACATTTGGCCATTAATGAAAATCATACAAATGAGTGTGAGAAATGGCTGGACAATTTTATGGGAGGGAGTAGGAAGAGCATGCAAAGTACGGATGCATAAAGGTCACAAAGAAGAGAAATGGGAGAAAAGAGGCTTACAGCAATCTACCTTTATTAGGCCAATGATTACTACTCACCTAGAAATTGCTTCTCAAGCCTATAAAATATCTGAGCTTCTAAGTTAAAGGGAAACACTGTTGCTACTTATGAATGTTTTAAATGATCTGGATGTATGTCTTCAAAAATTTTTAGAAAATATTTTAAGCAGTAACCTAAACTCCTTTTGCTTTGAAAATAATTTCTGTAGATTAACCTTATTTTGCTGTTATACATACAAAAAACTTAAAACCTGAATCTTTAAAACTTTTGTTAAAAGAGGAAAAATAAAAGTAAGTCATTTTTTCAGGTAAATAAATTTGTATTTAATATATATTTATACAATGCATGTAAACTTATCTTCAACAGGCAAAAACAAGATTGGACAATTATCAAATGCATATTACAGTTTCAATCTCAGTGAAATGTTAAAACTAAATCACTTTTTCCCTTATAACTCACTTATATTAGAAGGATATCTCTCATAATTAACTCATAACAGAATTAACCTTCTCTTCCCTATTGACACAAATTTTTCATCATACATTGTAGACACTCTTTAAATATCTAGGTCATTTTCTCCCTGAATTGAATGATATAAACTAGACTAACTTTTGACATTAAGCACTAAAATAGCACTGTTATTTACATCTTTATTTTGCTCCAAATCCCACAAATTTGACCCTTGATTGTAATTGTACTTGCAAATAAATTTATTTTTCGCATGTTTTCTAGACTAAATATTTTGTAGAGAGTAAAGATATTTTTCTAACCAGTGGGAATAACAGATAGTGGTCTAGTCCCTTCATTAAATCACAATTTGAGTCTTTATACAGTAACTTATAAACCTGAATGCAAATGAAAACTTAGATTTATATTTTATTCAGCATATTACAACAGCACTTGAGAAACCTTTGTAAGCACCCAAACACCATATTTAATGTTTTATTTCAGAATGATAAATATATTGTAAATAAAAATAGAAAAAAAAGGAAAATAAGAAAACCTACAGTTAGGCACATGTTGTAATTTTAACACAGAAGCTTCAGAGATCAGATTACCCTACCCGAGTGAAATGGGTATAACACAGACAGATTCTTATCTGATCACAAGCTAGAAATAGAAGGCAGGAGACACTGAGTGGAGTTTCTAATCAGTATGAAGAAAGAGATTACATATAGAGCTATTTTAATTTCACCAATGTAAGAATAAAGAATTCATGAGAGTGAAACTTGCTTAAAGAAAAGATGTTGCTTAGATGTAAAAAAAAAAAAAAAAAAAAAGCCCTAAAATGAGCAAAAAGATAAGAACTAGCAAGCAGAAAAGCATTCTGTCCAAAGGAATTCAGAAGGAAAATTCTAACGGAGTCACATTATAAAATCTTGATCTGTCTAAGACACAGCCAATGAAAAGGGCGAAGAGAAGGAGAAAACCAAGGATATTATTAAAGTGTCTGTGTAGCACTGAGTGCCTGCATCTCAAAAACATCACCTAATCCTTAGCAAAAATCAAAAAATGAAATGTGAATAAGGAAGTGTAAAAGGAATAAAATAATTAACTAAATTTTATTCAAGCAGAGGCTTAGAGAATCAAACTACTGTTTGCAATTTTATTTATTCATGAATGGTGGAGCTGAACTATCTCAGATTTCTAGTTCTAGCTCAGGGCTTCACGCAGATATATTTGTGTCTCTATTTTATAGAAGAAATATCTGAGGACCAGAAAGTTTTTAAAAATAATTATAGAAACAAAAATAACTACTACATATATAACTAATAATAAGAATGTCTTAAAACAATAAATAGTAGCCAATACCTATAACCACATAAAAACATATCTTTTTTGATAAAATTTACCATGAGTTTTCTTCTTTTTTTTTTTTCAACACAAAATATAGTATCAAAATCCCCAAGATGCAGGATTAGCTTTAGGAAAAACATGAAACTTAACTGGCAAAATTAGTCCTTAACAATCCATTCCCAAACAGAGTTTTCAGATAAACATAAATATACATCCTTAGTTAACTTTCTTATTTCTGAATTCTAACTACTGTTCACAGACAAAATAATGCATAGCTTTTCTCCATGCTTTGTAGAGCTTGTTCCCTTCCTCTTATGGGATCCTCACAAATTTCTAGAAATGCCTCTGATATCTTGGACATTTCTACTCCATAGAGAAATGCATCTCAGAAGTATGTACATTGGATAACTGGCCTACCAGACCAATTCCAAGGCAGCAAGTTGAAGATGTGAATAGGAATCCTGGAATACTTTGAAGCTATACAAGCTATATGTATTTCCCATCAAAGTCCACCAAACTCCCCACCCCACCGCCCGTTTTGAACACTGTAGTTGAAGTCACTTCCCAATGTGCTTTTCACTCAGATGTTTTTCCTTGCTATTCTCTTTGAGAATCTTCACCATTTTTAGGATGCCAACTTTAACTTGACTGGGTTGAATAAACCCAATATGCACAGATGTCTAAACCCTTTTCACACAGCTATGCAAATTGTGGAGGTTAAGGACATAAATGTAAAAACGTTAAGGCTCAATTTACATAAATAATCTCTCTTCTCCATTAAATCACTATGTGGCACCTCACACTTGAACACTTGGTATAACATATCCACAAAACCCCCACTCTATCTAGTGCAGGTAGACTCAACATACTATATTGACTATAATTTCCATTTAGTTTTTTTTTCCAGAGGATAGTTCTTCAGTCCTTAAGGACTCAGTTCCTTACATGGGCTTTGGTGGAGGTCGTAGGGCAGCACTCCCAGGTCTAACACCAGATGGGGATGTTCGGTCCTTGACGGCTTCACGAGACCAATTCCTCACCGCCTTGCTGTGAATGGCACAATTCATACAGTAATGCAGCTTCACATACAGCTTGGAAAGCACATAGGCGTGGAAGACCCTCGCTTCAGAAATGTCTCTGACAGCTGCAGCCTCCACTATGTTTTGAATGAAGAACTTCCTAATATCCTTATTCTTAGGCGTGCATCAGGCGCAGTTAGTGCAGTGAATGGACTGCAGGTGGCCGCGACCCTTTTAGCATCACCATTGTTTCTTCTTTACTTTGTCATCTTGGAAGCGTGTCCTGAACATGAGTTTTCAAAGGATAAATATTATAAGATTATAATTTTATTCAGTTTCTGCTCATTCAACTTTTTCTGAATTATTAATTTTGTCAAGATGCTGTGGATCTCTCAGCTTTCAGCTCTCTAGGGTTTGCAGAGATTACATGGCAGTTGTAGTTGACTAGGGCAAGTTGCCATTTGAATAATTTGTCCTAGTTTATTCTAGTTCAGATCATTTTGGTATTGTCTGAGAAAACATCATTTATCCCATTCAAGTGATGAGGAATAGGAATCTTTGACACTCTGTGTACAGGCTGGACAAGTGACTACCACAGGCTTAAACTCAAAATGGCCAAGCAATTCATTTGTTTACTCTAAAGGTGTTTATTGAGATATAACTCTACAAGGCAGCTTGCATATGTTATTTCCAAACTTTACAAGCTCACCCATTCCACAAATAAAGAAATTTAGGTTTAATGGGGCCTTTCCAACAGTCTCAAGTATAGTGACTGGTCACTGAGCCTATGTGACTTTAACGTCTGTGCTATTTCTGCAACCTGCCATCAACCCACACAACCTCCCATCATCACCATGAAGGCATCTTCTAGAATCCTCTAACCTATTACCCATTGGATAATGTAGTCTTCCGGTAATATAACTTTGAGTCCAATGCCCACTCAAACAGGAGCATAAACAGAAGTTGGATTGATGTTTATTGGTCACTCATACAATTAGATAGAAGGAATAAGTTTAATGTTTGATAGTAGAGTTATGTGGTTATAGTTAAAAACAGTACATTGAATATTTCAAAATAGCTAGAAGAAAGGTGTTGAGATGTTCCCAACACATAGAAATAAGAAATACTTAGATGATGGATGTTCTAAACACCCTGATTTGATCATCGCACATTTTATGAACGTAAGAAAATATCACATGGTCCCCATAAATATGTACAAATATCATACTATCAATACAAATTTTTTTTTTTTTTTTTTTGATCTGGAGTCTCACTCTGTCGCCCAGATTGGAGTGCAGTGGCCGCTCTCGGCCACCGCAGCCTCAACCTGCTGGGCTCCGGCGATCCTTCCACCTCAGCCTTCCAAGTAGCAGGAATTACAGGCATGCGCTACCACGCCCGGCTGATTTATTGTAGAGATGAGGTCTCGCTGCCCAGGCGGGTCTCGAACCCTCGGGCTCAGGCAATCCACTCACCTCAGCCTCCCAAAGGCGCAGGATTACAGGCTAAGCCACTGAGCCCGGCTAATACAAAAATTTTAAAGGTAAAAAAATTATTCAAAATGTAAGACACAAATCATTTAGAAGATAAAAAATTTTAAAACTGTCAGTGGGTTACTATATATACCAGTGCAGATGCTTTAAGAAGGAATAGAGGCCGGGTTTGGTGGTTCAGTCTTGAATCCCAACACTTTGGGAGGCCGAGGCTAGTGGATTGCCTGAGCCCGCGGACTTGAGACCGACCCAGGCAACTTGGCGAGACCTCGTCTCTACAGTGAATAAAAATTAGCAGGGTGTGGTAATGCGCCTGTAGTTCTGGCTACTAGGAAACCTGGGACAGAAGGATCATCAGAGCCCAGCCGATTGACGCTGGGATGGCCGTGAGTGTGCCACTGCACTCCAGCCTGGATGACGGAGTGAGACACCAACTCAAAAAAAAAAAAAGGAATAGAAAAAAACTTTGATAATACCAAAATATGTTTTTATGAATTAGTAATAGTCATTGATGTCACAAAATGTTATCATACGTATATAAAATTTACACATGCAAATAATGTATACATAACATAAATATGTGTGCATATGATGCATGTGTGTGTGTTTCTTAAAATTGTATACCTTTTGTTTTTTTAAAATAAGATTTTTGTTGCATGTATTTTGCTTGAGAAATAAGATTTATTTACATATTAACTAATATAAAAAAGAATTTAGACTTTAAAGACCTTACTTTCTAAGCCATACACATTACTATATTCCTAAAAGATGAAAGAACTTCAGATAATCTCTTAACTTCTAATAGTCCCCATTTCCAAGTCTTTAAAATTCAGATTTTATATAAATATATAGAAATAGCGGTCAAGATTGTCTGTAGTTGCTCAAAAATTTAGATTTCCTTTCCTTTTACTCATTTAAAGCAGGGATCCTTTTCTTCTGCATATTTGTTGTAAGTCAGTAAACAATATATAATTTTTAATTACCAATTTAAGTATAATTATTTTGTGTTATTGATTTAATTGACAAAATTACACTTTCTGAACTTTTAGGATGAAAATCTTTCAAGGTGCTTATCAATTCTTTGTCTTGAAATTATCTTAACTGAAAAGGAGGTGCTAACTTCACCCTTAATTTGCAGGCCAACTACAATTTCCAATGGAATAACCAATCAGTATTTCCAAATTTGTTACCAGTAGCTCATGGTATAGCCTTATTTCTATTTTCTTGCGTCTTTTCCTTCAGTTTTATCAAGATTGTCTCTCTTGTAAAAATATTGCTTAATCTACTTTCTTTTGCTTTTATTATTAATTTAAAACAATATGCAATGTTATATAACATTATTAAGTTAAATTACATTGAGTGATTAGTAAGTAGTTCAAGGTTACCAAAAAATTATTGGACTATACCTCATTTTTTGCCTATGTTTATGCTATATTTTTAAAGACTTTAAAGAGAGAGATCCTAGACATCGTAAGCATTCTAAATAAAAGTTCAAATATAGAACCCTTCATCCAGGAATATGATCTACGTCAAAGAAGAGATGTCTAAAATATATGCTTGGCCATTTTTTGTTTATTTCTTTTTACTTAGTTATTTGACTTTTTATAATTATTATTATTATTTATTTATTTTTTGAGTTGGAGTCTCACTCTGTCGCCCAGACTGGAATGCAGTGGCCTCTCCCGGCCACCACAGCCTCGACCTGCTGAGCTCTGGCGATCCTTCCGCCTTAGCCTTCCAAGTAGCTGGAAC
>NW_007249154.1:694610-738472 GCF_000164805.1 Carlito syrichta
CTCACCTCAGCCTCCCAAAGGCGCAGGATTACAGGCTGAGCCACCGAGCCCGGCTAAGCCTATTATTAAATAGTGCTGATCACCTGACGATGTAAAATAAATTTATCTTACAGAGAGCACATTAAAATTTAAGTCATACGTTACATCCAAACGATCCTAGATACTCATTGTAACCAAAGGACAACGAATTAAGTATACAGGGTCCTCTAATGTTGAAGGGACTAGAGTAAGCCATTGCCTTTTTTTTCGTATGGCAAATATTTATTCAGAACTGTCAGGAATACTTACTACATACTATGTCATGTTCATTAAACATGTTATACAGCAGTCTGTCGGAGAATCAAAAGATCTGCCAGAGAAAAAATATGCTTCACAAGCAACAGAGGTCATCATTAATGCAAAAACAGAATACTCCATTCAAAACAATATATTTCTTCTCCTCCCTGAACTCCCGACACTCAAAATTCAGTAAGGTGGCATATAAAGTAGAGCATGAATAAAATCCAAGATTTTCCTTTCAATCATATTAGAAAATTGAAACAGGATGGTTACATTCCTAATAGTTAAAATCTTTAGTACACAAGCTTATCAAAACATATATTTATGTAGCATTCATGACTCAAAATAACCAGTAACTAGTCAGCATGGCTTAAAATACACCACTCTACAGATTATATCGTCATCAAATGTTATAGAAACAGGAGGGAAGTGAGAGGAAAAGAAAGCATACACAATACACACTGTACAGATTTCAACAACAACATGCATGAGTCTTTATCACCTAGTGTCTATTATCTAGAAGAATAAATATAAAGTAGCTTACTTATAAACTTAAAAGAAAGTATAAAGTAATTGATTGTTAAATAAATTTACATTTTCAAAGTAATTTTATTGATCTTAAATTTTTACATGCTAAACATGGTATATTTAAAATTTGCTGCTTTAACCAAATAGGATTTATACATTGTGAAAAAATTATTTCCTTTACTTTCAATTTTCTTTTTGACTTCTAATAGAAAACTAGAAAATGTCTCTGAGAGATTGAAAAGTAGCCTAGCTATGGGTATTTCCTGGATGTTAGAATGAAATTCCTTAGGGAAAAGAAATGATAGAATCCCTTGGGAGCAGTACACTATTCTAGAGACTTTTGGGGATTGGAGCATTGCATCTGTAAACAGCTATTTAAAAGCGCCAAATAAATATCAGTATTCTTTTTTTTTTTTTTTGGCCAGGGATTACTATGTTGGGAAAAGTTAGAAAACCCGAATTTAATTAGGCTGTCCAGTAGTTTTAAGAATGCGAACAATTTTTATTAAGTTCACTGCTTTTCCTGCTCTGAATGTGGGGGCAATAATATTTTTTTACCCACAAAAATCAATTTCTTCAAGATTATGTTGATAATATACATGTAAAAAAATTTAAAACTGTAATGTATATTTAAAAATCTGCTAGAAAGATATGCTTTAAGTAACGAAGGCTATCATTAACATAAAACATATTCGATTAAAAAAAATTTCTGCTGCTTAATCACTCTGATTGTTTTTTTTCCTTACTTCTTCTGACATTACTCTCCCATGACTTCTGTCAAATTCATTGCTTAAGAGAATAGACCACAAAATTATTTTTCTTGTTTAAGTAAAAGTGTGATGTTATTGCTTGTTGAGATGGAAATAAAAATTGTTGAGGAAAATTACCTGGAAGCTGTAATTACCACATTTCAGCATAAAAAAATTTCCTTGATGTATAAGTATGTAATTGAACATGTGTTGTCTTAATCTATAAAAAATGAAGATCAAGTATAAAACAAACAAAACAAAAAGCTTAAGTGGAATGCCCAAACTTCACCTGCATGCAGCTACTTGTGTAATTAATTCTTACTTGTACCCCACGTCTCTATTATAAAATAAATAAAAGTAAAGTGAAATAAATGTAATGTATTTGCAATGTTATGTTATAGAATACTATTATGTGGCATTTATATATTGATATATGATACTTATAATTAATGCACACCATAATGCATTATAAATCTAAGAAGAATAGTCTAGAAGACCAAAAGATTTGCCGAATATATATATATATTTTTTTGAGTTGGAGTCTCACTCTGTCACCCAGACCGGAGTGCAGTAGCTGCTCCCGGCCACCACAGCCTTGACCTGCTGGGCTCCGGCGATCCTTCCACCTCAGCCTTCCAAGTAGCTGGAACAATAGGCGTGTGCTACCACGCCCGGCTAATTTTTTAGTTATTGTAGAGATGAGGTTTCGCCAAGTTGCCCAGGCAGGTCTTGAACCCGCGGGCTCAGGCAATCCACTCACCTCAGCCTCCCAAAGCACGGGATTACAGGCTCAGCCACTGAGCCGGGCTTGCTGAATATTTTTATATCTACTTATATTTGATTTATGTTATTATACTGTAATTCCATATACATAGGGAATGCCTATATAGCTTATAAAGATCTGCTTAGATTTTTTTCTTAATCAGTACCTGATTTTCTAGCTCTATCAGGTAATATTCTCCAGCTCTTGATTATCTGAATTTAAAAATATGTGTTGTATAAAATCAAGAAGCTATGTATCCATCATTGGTTAATTATTGAAAGATAATTCCAAGAAAAAAAATGACCTCTGTTTCTACACTGGAGTTTATCTAAAATAAGTTCTCTTTCCCACTTTAATCAATTTCCTCATTTCTCTTACCATCATTATTATATTTCCACTTGTACATTTAAGAAGTCTTGACACCACTTTGACTTTCCTTCACCTTCTCAGTTTCACACTTCTTTAAGATTTGCATGCCCCCTTCCTCCCTCATGCCACCTGACCAATCTAGGTCTTTATTACTTCGTAGCTAGATGACTATAATATCATAACTGATCTCTGATAAGTTTCTCTCTCTTCCAATCCATCTTTCATGCTTTTGACAGACTAATTTTGTAAGGGACCAATTTGATCATTTTACTTCCTTGGTCAAACATTGAAAAGGGCTTCCTCTTATGTATCACATTAAATCCAAATTCTTCTACCTGCCTTTCACTGTGCTTTATTATCTGCCTCTTCCCACCCCTTACAAACTTATTTTATGGCTTTATTCCAGAAAACCTGTCAAAATGTCTCCTCTTTGGCTCGCCCAGATTCAATGATTAGTTCATAAATTTGCCATGTCTCCCTATATCCCAGCTGGATCAAACAAGAAAGTTTTCTTTGCTGCTTTCATTTCCTAACCCAGCCATGTTTAAAGTCCAATCATTTCACACATCTTCTGGAAGCCGTTCATTAGTTTACATTTATCTATTATGCCTTTACTCAAAGTATTTGTTTTTAAATTCAATAAATCTTGTATTTAGTGTACTAATAACTAGTTTTATTTCTGAAGTCACACTCTTGGTCAAACACTATGCTTATTGTTTTACATTTAAAATCTTATCTAATTTTCATGACAATCCTAGAAGATAGAGCTTAGTGTCCAGAGTTCTATGATTAAAACCCCAAAAAACCCAGAAACAATGAATGGCCCTAAGGATCTAATATTCTCACGGAAAGAAAATTTTTATTGTGCCTAACTTAGGGTTGCCATATTTAGCAAATAAAAATACAAAACACACAGCAAAATTGTAAATAAACTATTTTTGTTTAACTATGTTCCATTGCACACTAAATGGACTACCATATAGTATAGACCTAACTTTTATATGTGCTAGGAAACCAATAAGTTTGTATGACTTGCTTTATTGTGGTATTGGCTTTATTGCAATTGTCTGGAACTGAAGTTGCATTTCTTTGAGATATGCCTCAGAAGAGATATACAATATACTACTATACTGTAGTCTAAAAGTGTGAGATAGCATTATATTTTTTAAAAGTATGTGCCTTAATTTAAAAATACTTCACTGCTAAAAATTGCCAACAATCACTTGAGCCTTCAGCAATTAGTAATCTTTTTGCTGGTAGAAGGTCTTGACTCTGTTGAAAACTGTTTACTGATCAGGTTGGTGGTTGCTGAAGGTCAGGATAGCTGTAGTAATTTTTTAAAACCAAAAAATCAGTGAAGTTTTCCACATTGACTCTTCATTTCACAAAATATTTCTTTGTAACATGTGGTGCTATTTCATAGCATTTTACCCATGGGAAAACCTCCAAAATTGGAGTTAATTCTCTCAAACCCTGTTACTGCTGTATAAGTTTGTGGAATATTTTTAATCCTTTGCTCTTGTTTCAACAATGTTCAGAACATCTTTATCAGTAGAGTTCATCTCAAGAAACCACTTTTTTTCTCATCCATGAGAAGCAGTTTCATTCATTCAGGTTTGCACATGAGATTGCAGCAATTTGGACACATATTCCAGTTCCACCTCTAATTCTACTTTGCTTGTATTTCTATCACATCTTCTGTAACTTCCTCTATCAAAGTCTTGAATCCTTCAAAGTCATCAACCAGAATTGAATTCAACTTCTTCCAAACTTTTGTTAATGTTGTTCATCTGACCTTCTCTTATGAATTGCTAATGATTTTAATTGTATCTAGAATGGTGACTTTTTTCTGTAGGTTTTAAATTCATTTTGCTCATCTCTATTAGAGGAATCACTATCTGTGGCAGCCTCAGCCTTCCAAGATTTTTTTTAATATTAAAACTTGAAAGTCAAGATTATTCTCTAATTCCTGGGCTGCAGAATGCATGTTGTGTTAGCAGGCATGAAAACAACATTTATCTCCTTGAACATTGCCATCAGAGATCTTGAGTGACCAGATGAATTGTCAATGAGCAACAGTATTTTGAAAGAAATCTCTTTTTTCTGAGCAGTATGTCTCAACAATAGACTTAAAATATTTAGTAAACTACGCTGTAAACATATGTACTGTCATCTAGGTTTTACTGTCCCATTTCTAAAGAATAGTCAGATAGATTTAGAATGATTTTTATGGGTTCCAGCATTTTCAAAATGGTAAATGAGCATTTGGAAGCTATCGGCTATACTAGTCTCCAACAAGAGAGTCAGGCCAATCTTTGAAGCTGTGAATCCAGGCATTGACTCTTCAGCTATAACAGTCCCAGATGACATATTTGTCCAAGCAAAAGACTATTTGTCTACACAAAAATATGTTATTTAGTGTCATTTTCATCAATTATCTTAGCAAGATCTTATGACTAAGTTCCTGGAGCATCTGTATCAGCATTTACTGCTTCATTTTGCACGTTTACGTTATGGAGACAGCTTCTTTCCTTAAACTTTATGAAATAATGCCTGCTACCTTTAAACATTTTTTTCCTACAACTTTCTCACCATTCTCGTCCTTCCTAGAATTGAAGAGAGTTAGATCCTTGCTTTGAATTAGGCTTTGGCTTGAAGGAATGTTGTGGCTACTTTGAGTTTGTATTGGCAACTAAAGCTTTCTCAGTATCAACAATAAGGTTGTTTTATTTTCTTATAATTAGTGTGATCACTGGAGTAGCACTTTAAATTTCCTTCAAGAACTTTTCCTTTGAATTCACTATTTGACTAATTGTTCAGCACAGAAGGCCTAGTTTTTGACCTATCTTGGCTTTCAACATGCATTTCTCACTAAGTTTAAGCGTTTCTAGCTTTTAATTTTAATTTAAAGTGAGAAATATGAAACCCTACATTTGAATACTTGGAGGTTTATTAATTTGTTTAATTTTAATATTTTTATTTTTCCAGGAGTACAGAAGTTCAAGAAGAGGAAGAGAGACTGGGAAATGGCTAGTCAGTTGAGCAGTCAGAACACACAGCATTGATTCAGCAAATTGGCCATCTTATATGGACAGTTTGTAGTGCCCCCAGACAATTACAATAGAACATCAAAAATTACAGATCATTATAACAGATATAATAATAATGAAAAAGTTTGAAGTATTGTGAGAATTACCAAAAGTGACACAGGCATGAAGTGAGCACAGGTCGTTGAAAAAATGGCACCGTTAGACTCGCTGGACACAGAGTTACATAGACCGTCATTTTGTAAAAAGCGCAACATCTATGAAGTGCAATAAAGAACTGAAGAGCAATAAAATGAGGTGTGCTTGTATAAATCAATTCATTACCTGATTAATAATCATGGTATCTTCCACTTGTGTAGTACTTTAAAACTAACTTTAACTTCCCAAACATTATATCATTAAATCTCTCCATATTTACTATTATTTCTAATTTTGCATACAATTATCAGACACAAGTCATATGCTTGCCCTTCATTGATTAGCTTGTAAATCAAAGAAGAGAAAATCAAATTCAAGTTTTACTTTAAGTCAGTAATAAATATTCTTTGTACTTTAAATTGAAATTTTAGTAAAAGCTAATGACTTTACGTATATCCAGATGTCTTTTTTTTGCCCTGCTGTAGTTATATTGTACACATATTAATCTATTTCACTTATTTTTATTATGTTTATTTATTCATTATTATTAATAATAATAATAATAATATTTTATTTGAGTTGGAGTCTCACTCCGTCGCCCAGACTGGAGTGCAGTGGTACACTCCCAGCCACCACAGCCTCTACCTGCTGGGCTCTGGCGATCCTTCCGCCTCAGCCTTGCGAGTAGCTAGAACTACAGGCATGCGCTACCACGCCCAGCTCATTTTTTTTTGTTTATTGTGGAGACGAGGTCTTGCCAAGTTGCCCAGGCGGGTCTTGAACCCGCGGGCTCAGGCAATCTACTCACCTCAGCCTCCCAAAGCTCTAGGATTACAGTCTGAGCCACTGAGCCTGGCCTTTTATTACTATTTCTTAAGTCAGGGTCTCTGTCACCCAAGATAGAATGTAATGGCATTAACATAGCTTACTGCAGTTTCGACATCCTGGACTCAGGCAATTCTGCCTCAGCCTCCAGAGTAACTGGCACTATAGACACTCACCACTACACTTGACTAATTTCTAAAATTTTTTTGAAGAGACAGGCGAGAGCTGTGTTGCTCAGGCTGGTCTCAAACTCTTGAGCTCAAGCAATTCTCTCATCTTAGCTTCCCTATGTGCTGGAATTACAAGTGTGAGCCACTGCACCTGGCCTATCTATTTCAAATGTGAGTTTTTTCATGTCCAGTACCCACTCTTAATGTGTCCACTTTCATCCTGAGTATGAAGGTATTCATGTCCCTCCAAAGTCTGGGTTTGTTTAGTTGATATCATAGCTCCATTCATGTGACCATGGTTTTTGTCTGGTTGGTGAAACTTAGAAGTACCCTCTTGTTCCTGCTGAGTTTTCAAAAGCATTTAAATTAAATGTACAACTGCTCTGCATTATCCAGAGATTCCCTATTTGTGGATTCATCTATTTGTAAAAATTTGTCAGGCCAAAGCAATACTTACAGTTCTACAGGGGCCATTTGCCAACATGTGCAGAGCAGCAAAATTTTGAGTTGCCCAACGTGCACATTACCAGCTGAAGTCAAATAACACGACACTTATCTTTCTTGTTTCAGCTCTCACATTATAAGCAAGTCAACTTAGTGCCATTTTTGTGTAGTCCATTTAGTGCCTTTTTCTCAGCATTGTGCTTTTCCCTGATGATTTTACAGTTTAAAATCATCCACAAGCATAGTGCTATAATATGTTTACCATTCTAAATACAAGCCTGTGATGTGTCTTATAAAGACAATATAAGTGCTATATAAGCTTTGTTCAGACATTAGTTATAGTTCTTGTGGTCAGGAGTTCAATGTCAATGAATCAAAGATACATATTAAATGAGTTGTCTTTCATCAGCTACCTCATAAATTAAGGCTATTTATTGATTACTTGATGAAAATGTTGCAACCAGAGACTGGTAGGAACCTAACCCTGTATTTCCCCTAGGAGCAGTGGTTTAGTATTCACTAAGTACTCCTGGCAAGTTTATAGAACATAACTGCTGTGAATAATGAGAATCGACTGGACTATACATGACCATGTTGACCACAATCATCCCAACTTCAAACACTTTGAGAAAAGAACACAAATTCTTTAAAAAATGACAAATGTATAAATATAAATAAATATAAAAATAAATATATATAAATATGAGTTTGACCCAAATATATATATATGTAAATACACACACACACACACACACACACACACAAAACACCTCTCCCCATGCTTCACATTTGTTTTCTTCTGGTAAAATAATAATGTCCAAAGGACATTTTTATATTTCTTGTAAATAAATATTTGACTATTTTTTGATCTATTTAAGATGTAAAAACAAAAGCCTCAGGAAGAGATTTTGTAGTCCAGAGGATAGAAGAAGGAAAGTGACATTTGATAGGCTTGGTGTATTGCTTTTAAAGCAAATATATAAGATAGGTATTTTATTATTTTTTTCTTTCATTAGAACTTTTATATATTGTCAGAAAAGTATAGATCCTATCGGTCTTTGCCTGCAAGTCAGACTATCTTTTCCTGAGCTCAACAGTAGAGAAATGGAGGATTGAAGGATAAAAGTTACTGAGCTAAGGAAGAATATTAGTAATCTAGTGGACAAGGTAAGCTCTGGAAATTGTTTATTATCTGTTCTCTTTCCTCTAGAGATTAACTTCAATGTGCACTACAGTGTCATACTCTGACAATACAGCATGTTCTACATCTGAATAACTTACATTGTAGAAGAATTTGGCTTTGGGATAAAAACAGTGTAAATCCTGAGAGAAAAATAATCAAGGGGGGGGTGCTCAATCACAGAATATCAGCCATATGTTTGTCCTGTGTTTTCCTAGGCTTGTTTTTCCCAGTGAACATGATAGTAAGACTTCCTCTTCTTTCTTAAGGCATATATCATTAAAAGCTATAATATAATAGTCATACACAAAGGATCTTTTTGGTTTTTGTTGCCATTTTTCCAGTTGCCTGTTTCTCCATTCTTGCTGATATTTCTTTTTTCTTACTGGCCATGATAATTGATAATTCCTGTGTGAATGGGAAGCCATTCATGAAAATGCACATACAAATCCACATTTAGTTACTAGGTGAACATACAATACCTGTTATTCATTAAGTTAATTCGTCTTCTCTCTATATTAGATAATGGTGATTATTTGTAATGGTTCTTTATATTTCAGTTTTAAAAATGTGCTATACTGCAATACATTTTTAGAGTACTCACAAATTTCATACTATTATGAAATATCAGACAGTCACATTTGTTATACAATTTTACAGTCATAAACATGTATTCCCTTTGGGTAAATTCTAAGAACATTTAAAATTTTGGTCCATGTTTTAAAAATTACACTTGAGAAAGAGTGTATTAATTTGTATGTAGGAACATAGTAGGAAATTATTTTCCTAAACTTTCTCCAACTCTGCACTTAAACATTCTTTTCTATTCTTGTTAGTACTGAAGGCCAAAAAATAAAGCAATGCAAAAAGTAAAATCACAATTATAAGTTACTTTTGTATCCTTACTAAAGTAACTATTTGTACTTGATTGAATTAACTTTTCAATATACCTTTTGCTCATTATTTTCTAATTCATTTGGAAACACTTTTTAAAAAATGAATATTTAACTTTATATTTCATATATGTGTGAGTTGGTGAATATTTCTCAATTGTAACTAAAATGAAATATAATTCAAAGTAGCTTTTAAAAAAGACAAGGAATATATTGGTCCATATAACTGACAAGTTCAGAGAGGATCTCAAATATGTCTACATCCTAGCGCCAAATGATGTGACCCACTGGCGTCCCAACTCTTGTCGATATCCTCATGCATAGTCTTCTCATGTTCCCATGAGGTTTTATGGTAACAACAGCCTTAGGTTTACCTGTTTACCCATTCTAGAGGAAAAAATTCATTCCCCCCACCCCAGGATCAAATAACTTCTGAATAAATTTTGGGAATTATTCCCAATTTGATAGATCCACTTCTCCTTGAAGTTGGAAAAAAGGAATAATGTTGCCCACATGCCCTAAAACATTAAGACTGACAGCTGAGTAAAGTATATTTTTAAAATAAATACAAGTTACTTTTTACCAAAAGAAGAATAACAAATTCCAGGCTGGCATGAAAACGAATACTCTCTACATGTTGATATATTTTCTCCCCATATCATCATTTGTCTTTTTATATATTTAAATTTGTTAGTTTAAGTTTTTGCTTTATGAATTCTGCCTTTGGTGTCAGAACTTAGTATAGAAATATTATTCTCTTCCTTAATAATATAAAATATTATTCTAGAATTATTTTTTATTCAGAAATTGAATTTAGATGGAATTTATTTTTATGTTAGATTTGTAATCTATTCCCCTATATTGTTATTCAGTTGTTACAACATCATTCATTCAACCATCCATCCATCTTACCTCTTTTATTTGAAAACTCATCTTTATTGTGTGTTCAGTTCCCATGAATATTTTGTTCTGTTTCTGTAGACTAGTTTCTTCAAATGATTGCTCATTTCTGTACCACAATATTTTGTCTGGAATTTAACTTTTTAATTTATTCATTCATTTATTATAATTAAAACTTTAAAACAAATAAAATAAATGCACATTTTAGGTACAGTTATCTGAGTTTTAGATATGCATAGATTCTGGTAGCGACCAATGCCGATGGCATACACAACAATTCCAACCTTCCAAATAATTTCCTCATGCTGATCTTTGTATATTTAATGTGCATTTCTATATCCACTAAATATAATGCAGGACATAGAACACCAAAACATAATACAAAACAATCAGCAAAATCAAAAGCTGGTTCTTTTAAAGGATTAACAAGATTGATGGTACCCTGGCTAGACTGACCAAGAAAAAAGGAGAAAAAGCCCAAAGAAACATAATTAGAAATGAAAAAGATCAAGTCACAACTGATCCCAAATAAATACAGAAGATTTTCAGAGATTACTATGTACACTTGTATAGAAACAAACATGAGACCCTAAATGAAATGGAGGATTCTCTGACATCACATACCTCCCAAGTTTGAAACAAGAAGAAATTGAGACACCTAAATAGATCAATAACAAGCTAGGAAATTGACTATGTCATAAGAACACTACTTACAAAAAAAATCTTTGGACCATGTGACTTTTCAATAGAATTCTATTAAAAAAAAAAAAAGGAGGTATTGATACCAATCCTATTGAAGGTATTCCAGACAATTGGGAAAGATGGAGCATTCCTCAAATCATCTTATGAAGCTAACATCACACTGAGACCCAAACCTGGTAAAGATCCAACAAAGAAAGAGAACTACAGGCCAATGTCCTTGATGAACATAAATACTAAAATTCTCAACAGCATTTTAGCAGACTGGATCCAACACACCTCAAAAATCATCCACCATGACAATGCAGGCTTCATCCCTGGGATGTAGGACTGGGTCAACATCCACAAGACCATAAGCATAATTAAATACATCAACAGATGTAAAAACAAAAACCCACATGATTATATCATTAAATGTGGAAAAAACTTTCAATGAAATAAAACACCCTTTCATGATTAAAACAACAACAACAAAAAACCTCGAACTTCTAGACTTAGATGGAACACACCTCAAAATAGTAAGAGTCATCTACGAGAAACTCACAGCCAATATACTATTAAACAAACAGAAACTGTAATCATTTCCCCTGAAAAGTGGAACAAGACAAGGATGCCCACTCTCACCCCTGTTTTGCAACATAATATTGGAAATCCTAGCTAGAGTAATCTGACAAGAGAAGAAAATCAGGGGTATCCAAATAGAAAAAGAAGTTAAGTTATCCCTCTTTGCAGATTACATGATTTTATACCTCAAAAATCCAAGAGAATCTGTCAAAAACTGCCTTGCACTGATAAAAGACTTTGGCAAAGTCTCAGGGTATAAAATAAATGTGCAAAAGACATTCATAGTTCTATACACCAACAAAAAACATACAGAAACCCAAATAAAAAGTACAATCTCATTCACAATAGCCACACACAAAGAAAATACTTTGGCATCTTCCCAACCAGAGAAGTGAATGAACTTTACAAAAACAAGAAAGCAGCCAGGCTCGGTGGCTCAGCCTGTAATCCCACGCCTTTGGGAGGCTGAGGTGAGTGAATTGCCTGAGCCCGCGGGTTCAAGACCCGCCTGGGCAGCGAGACCTCATCTCTAAAATAAATTAAAAAGTCAGCCGGGCATGGTAGCGCATGCCTGTAGTTCCAGCTACTTGGAAGGCTGAGGCGGAAGGATCACCGGAGCCCAGCAGGTAGAGGCTGCGGTGGCCGGGAGCGGCCTCTGCACTCCAGTCTGGGTGACAGAGTGAGACTCCAACTCAAAAAAAAAAAAAAAAAAAACCCAAAACAAGAAAGCACTGCTCAAAGAAATCAAAGATGACACAAATAAATGGAAAAATATTCCATACTCATGGATTGGAAGAATCAACATTGTTAAGATGTCCATCCTACCCAAAGCAATCTACAGATTTAATGCAATTACCTATTAAATGATCAGCAGCATTCTTCTCAGACCTGGAAGCTACAATACAGGAATTGATATGGAAGCATAAAAGAACACAAATAGCCAAAACAATCCTCAGCAAACAAACATACAAACAAACAAACAAACAAAATAAACCAAAAGGCCAAAGCAGCAAGTATCACATTCAAACTTTAAACTTTATCATAAAGCTACAATAATCAAAACAGCCTTGTATTGGTATAAGAACAGGCACATAGACCAATAAAATAGGATAGAGATTCCAGAAGCAAAACCTCAATTTCTTAACCAGTTCATCTTTGACTAAGCCTCCACCATCAACCACTGGGGAGAGGAGAACCTGTTCAGTAAATGATGCTGGGAAAACTGGATGACCACATGCAGAAGATTAAAACAAGACCCCTACCTATCACCACACAATAATCAACGCTAAATGAATCAAAGACCTAAACATAAAACCTCAAACTTTAAGAACCTTAGAAAATGCAGGGGACACCTTAAGGAAATTGGAACTGGCAACCAATTCTGGATCAACTCCCAAATGCCCATGTCATAAGAGATAAGATAGGCAAGTGGGACCTCATCAAACTACACAGTTTCTACAAAGGCAAAGAAACCATCAAGAGAGCAGGGATACAGGCCACACGCTGAGAAAAATTATTTGCCAACTCTATATCTGACAAATGCCTAACATCCAGGATCTACAAGGAACTCAAAGGCGCCGAAAAGAAAAAGACAGTCCCATTACAAAGTGGGCAAAAGATATAAATAGACACTCTCAGAAGAAGACATTTGGGCAGCTAACAGGTGAAAAAATGCTCAGGGTCACTAGTCATCAAAGAAATGAAATTTAAAACCACGCTGGGTACTACCTAACTCCAGTCAGGATGGCCATCATCAATAACTAAAAAACAACAGATGCTGGAGAAGATGTGGGGAAAAGAGAATGCTTCTACATTGTTGGTGGGTTTGTAAACTAATAAAACCTCTGTGGAAAACAGTGTGGCAATTACTAAGAGATCTAAAAATCGACCTTTCATATGACTCTGAAACCATCCTGCTGGGAACATATCCAGAGGAACTCAAATCAATCTATGAAAAAGATACCTGCACACGCATGTTTATTGCAGCATTATTCATAATTACTCCAATCATAATTTGGAATTAACTGCTTAATCCTCATCCTACCCCTTAAAAATCTATTTATAATTGTGATTAGAATTATATATGTATATAAATTTACTGAATGAGTTTATATGCCTAATGCAAAAATTTTTACATTGATTAATTATTTTACTCATTCACATTCTATAGTTTTTATATAGATTCTTAAAATGTACTCAGTGTCAATGATTTTATATTTATGTTGCTACTGTGAATACAATATATTTCTATTGTATTTTAAATGATTATTTCAATTGTTTAAGTAAATGAATTTTGCATATTTGTTTTGACTCTATCTACTTTTCAGAACTTACTGTTTCTGAAAAAATTTCAACTTATTTTCTAAGATGTTTTTGATAGCTATTCTTATGTAGATAAGAATATGTATTCTTGCTTATATTCTTATATTCTTGCTATGTATTCGGTGCTTATATTTATAATTTCTTTTTATTTTGATTGTAATAGCTAAAACCTCCAGAATACTGACACCAGGCATCCTCTACTAGTTTTTATGTGGTGATGCCAAATTTCATATGCTTATTTCACCATTGAGCTCAGATAAGTAATCTTTATCATTTAAAATAGTTGTCTTTTATGCATGACTTAATAAGAGTGTGTTTTATTTTTCCTTTAATTAAGAATTGAGGTGAATCATATCAAAAACTTTTTACATATTGATATAAAATAGCACTTTCAGCCGGGCTCTGTGGCTCAGCCTGTAATCCCGCACCTTTGGGAGGCTGAGGTGAGTGGATTGCCTGAGCCCGCGGATTCGAGACCCACCTGGGCAGCGAGACCTCATCTCTACCATAAATCAAAAAACCAGCCGGGAGTGATAGCACATGCCTGAAATTCTGGCTAGTTGGAAGGCTGAGGCAGAAGGATCGCCGGAGCCCAGCAGGTCGAGGCTGCGGTGGTCGGGAGCGGCCACTGCACTCCAGTCTGGGTGACAGAGTGAGACTCCAATTCAAAAATAAAAAAATAAAAAATAAAAATAAAATAAAATAGCACTTTCAACTGCACTCTACAGTTGTACTTTGCATTATAGATATCTGGTGACTGTTGTATAACATGACCATAATTAAAACAGTCTTTCGGGGGGAAACATTTTGAATTTCAAACACTGAATTGCTGTATAAACTAAAGGAAGCCTGTACTTACCTTAAAATAGAAATCTTTGAAGAATTTTTGTCACCAGTTTTATATCTCTTCCTGTGTCATTTATAATATATAATATTTGTTACATATTTTGGATAGTATAACAAACAAAATGCAGAACTGGGAAGAAATATGTCATATATGCAGTTTAGCTTATGTAATCATTAGCTGTTCTAAGTTGTATGAGTCTTATTCCCATCCCTATACCCAAGGGAGCTAGTCCACATGTCTCCTGTACTCTATCATTTTCAACTAAAGCACTGCAATACTTGAGAATTTCACCATAGTCACTGAATCAGGTGTCTGCCCTTTCAGTTTCTCATTCTTTTCTTCTAGTCTCTTTCCTTTCCTTTCTTAATATTGTTTATGCATAATGGTGTAACTACTAAACTCTACTTACTCTCCTTTGCACAGTGCTAAAAATGTAAGGTCAATACAATGTTAATCTAATTTGAATGAAATGAAATTTAGAAAGCTTCTCTCAGTATGATTCTACTGCTTAGCCAACTGGCCAACAGGTATTCAAAGCTATCCAGAATCAAACTGAGAAGACATCAAAGCTCAATCAAGAGAACTCTGGAATAGATGCTCAAACAATATGACCTTAAAATTTTCAAGTGGTATTATGCTCACAGTCTACCATTGTGGCCAATTTAGAAAGTAATAATAGTTAACATTTATTATTCATTTATTCTGTGGCATAGAATTGCTAGTAAACCTTATAATAGAGCCATATACAGGTTACAGATGAATCCTCACCAGTTCTTAGAAATTCTAAAGATTGCAGCCCCATTTCCAAATTGAGAATGCTTACATTTTAGAAGTAACATGAGAATTATCCAATCCAAAAGGGAAAATACAGCATGAAATACTTGGAGATAAAGGTGGAAATTCTAAGTTACACAGAACACTTAATAATTATTCTCAAACTGAGGCATCCAGAAGATAATCAGCCATCTGAGAACTGGTGTGTTTGACTCTTAATCTGAGAAACAGACTTTGAAACAATAACCAACTTATCAAACTCTAATTCAGTGATCAAAGATGTGGTGACTCCCTAGGATATCAAAGTCAACATAATGATGCTAATATTAACTAAATGTTTGTCGTAACTAGTACATGGCAGGCATTGTCTCAATGATTGCAATTACTTTTTAAAATATTATACTCACAATATGGTTGGCGAGTTTGATTTTGGTAATTTGGCTCCTATTTTTTCAAAACATTCTCTAATCAAAGTGAAGATCTTCAGTATTCCTTTCTCAAGTTCTGAATCAAATCCACATTTTACCCAAAAAGATTGATGCAAGTATCAACATGCTCATTTTAAGGATGTAGAACCCAACACTCCTCAGGTCTCTGAATTACAAGGTGACATAATCAAACTGAAAAATCTAGGTTTCTTTTGATTCAACACCCAACAAAATATATCTGAGATTCCCTGTTATTCAAACCAGTATGGTAACATCTGAAACCAGTTCTCATCTATATCCAGCATTGTCTCTCCTATGAGATAGATTTCCTTAGTTCACTCAACTGATGTTTACATGCAATAATATCAATATTTCTTCATGCTTGACTATCTTTTTGTGAAGATATGTCTAAAAGGTATGTCAATAACTGACATTATTATCTAATTATACTTCCCATCTTAGTGTCTCAGTATTTCAATTTTCCAAAAATAGGTGTACAGTTTACCTATCTATTTCACAGAATTAATGTGAATTTTAAATGAAATAACATGTTAAAACACTTTTAATTACACAATGCTATACTATGTGTACTACTATTAGTATTATTAAAACAAGTGCATTTGAAACTCAGTGCTATTTAAAAATTTTCTGTTGTAAAAACCTTATTCTTATAAAATATGTTTTCTATTTATATGCACTTTGTTCAAAGATCTGTAAGTATTAGCTTAACATTTTGTGTGATACACAGACTGTATATTGTAATACCTCTAATTTGCAAATAGAAAAAGACATGAAGTAGGAACCATTTGGTAAATTAGTGAAATATTTAACAATTATACAGATTTTGTGACTCCAAATCAGTACATTAAGGCTTTTGATTCACTTATCTTTAATTCATGTGCAGTTCATTGATGCAAATGTTTTGTCTATAACATTTCTATTGAATCAAATGTATGCTCCATTAAAATCCCTATGTGACCTTAGGGCCTTATCTGACTTTTTAATTTACCTCAATTATATTAATGATGGAGCATATTCTTATTTCCTGTAAATTTTCAGAACCCTTTCGTACCGTTGCTTTGAGAAAAGACTATAGCCACAGTGGTGATTTCTAGTACAAAGAAAACTGTCTTATTTCATTTTCCTGATTAGCATAGAGATAATTTTTTATTTCTTCTATTTTTAACTTAAAATAAACATGCATAATAATAAACAAATAATATCAATAAGCAACATCAAGAAAATGAGTCATTATGACTAAAGTCATTAACTACTAAAATTATATGTTGATTTATATATAGCCAGATGTTTTCTATGTTTATATTCCATACAGTTGTGTTTTACGGTAAGCTTTCTTACTTAATATATCACGAACATTTCCCAAATCAATAAACATATTTCTTCAAAATAATTTTTATTAATCTTTAGTATTTCAATATGTGAATGAAACAAAATTTTCTCAATCACTCTCTAACAAAAGATCTTTAGATTACTTCATAATTTATGAATTATGGGATGCAAGGATAACTATATTTGTGGTTAAATATCCATCCTTATATTTTACTGCTTCCTGGGAATCAGTTATTTAAAAAAATAGAATAGCAGAATTTTTAAGAGTATCTACAGCTATCTATATCTACTATTTATATCTAGATAGATAGATAAAGCCAAATTGATTAATAGAATGGTTTTATTAATTCTATGAATTGACTTTTTACAAACTCTTTGTTTCAAGACGATCATGAGTGCTGTCATTATGTAGTTAAATATTTTCCAGATTGCTAATATATAATATCTCCATGAAATTTGCATGTCTTTCTTAATCAGTATATTTATTCCTATTTTTATTGACTATTTTATATCTTCTGTATAGGACATATTTTGTTTTTATTTTGAGTTAAGGATATTAGCTTTATTTTTGGATTTTAAAATCTACTTTTGAATTTCTTAATATTTCCATCTGAAAATTTAATATGTTTGAAATACAATTTTTATTTCCTTTTCCATAAGGAAATATATTAAGGATACAAGTAATCAAATTGATATTTAAATAAATAATTTTGTCTTTGGATGTAACATTTTGACATCTTTTCTCACAACAAAATTATGCACATATACATATTTTTAGTACTCTTATTCTGTTTAATCATCTTATATGTCAAGAACTTTTTAATTTATAGTTCTCAAAATCAAAATTATACTGTGATCATTTTTATTAAAAACTTTTATCAAATAATTCATTATTTTCTACATATTTGAACAAGAACATTTATATTTTTATATTTACCAAACTCTAGTTCTGAAGTTTCTCTTCTGATGCTTTTATGTTCTCTATTATTATGTCAACACCAGGTTATTTTAAATAAGTAACATATTTTAATATTTAATAAGATAAATTTATACTATTACTTTACTTTTCTAAAAAAAACTTAAGACTCTTTGTCACATTGTAAAAAAATCTTAATGGTATTTTATAGGATTATACAAAATGTAATGTATTAATTTGAGAAGAAATGGCATCATCATTATAATAATATTAAATCTTCCAGTCAAGTATATCAAATGTATTCTCAGTTACTCATTCACTTTTTATGGCAATAAGTAAAGTGTTTAAAGTCCTGAACACAAATTTTTAAATTTGATAATCATATCATGATAATATAAGATGTTAACATTAGAGGAAGCTGAATGAAGAATTTATGAAAATTATTTCCAGTATTTGTAAATTTTCTCTAAATGTTAAATTATTCCAAAATAAAAACTGTATTGAAACTATTATTTAAACACACAATTAACTAGCTGAATTTTATGATGAGGAATGCTAATAAATCAACCACTTAAACATCTATATAATTAGTGTATCCAGAAATTGTATATCAACCAGAAAGACTCAGTAGGAAGCAAATTATCACTGAATTAACAAATTTTCCTGAGATTCTTCCTTTTCTTCCTCCTTTTCCTGCACCTCCCACTCCTGCCAAGGAACTTTTTTAGTGTATGGATGTTCAAGCTATGAGAAAGGAGAGAAGAGTCCTGTTTTGTTGTCTTCGTCCATTTCTGCTGTTAAATAAAATACCTGAAACTGGGTAATTTATAAATAGCATAAATTTATTCTCTCACAGTTCTAGAGGCTGGAATATCCAAGATTGAGGTGCCAGCATCTGGTATGGGCCTCCTTTCTACGTTCTCACACAGGGAAAGGAGAAAGGCCAAAGGATAACAAACATGATGTCCTCACATGGCAGAAACTTAAAGAGAGAATCAATTCAGTCCCACACACTCTTTTGATAACAGCATTAATCCATTCATGAGGACTCCATCCTCGTGACCGAAACACCTTTCTAAAGTCCTCATTTCCCCACACCATTGCTTTGAGTATCAAGTTTCCAATAGATGAATTTTGAAGGGGACAAAACCAAACTGTACCACTTATTGTTGCAAAGAGATGTGCTATGAATGACATACCTCTGATGTAATAAGAAGACGTGGAGGCACAAGCCTGTTAAGTGTTTCAAGAAAATTCCATTCGCTGTTTGGGAAAGTATTAAAGACAAGGATTATATTTTCACAAGAAATAGGGGGGAGAAAGAAAGCTATCTATATAAGGGGCTACTTTTACGGCCTCTTTTCTACACTTGCTGCTATAAAGTAGAAAATTGCATGCATCCAGTTAAGTTGTCACAGCAGAAAAGTATACAGATTTTCTAAGGAATATGTGTGGAACCATGAGAATACATCTATGAAATAAGAATATCTGCCTCTTGTGAGCTTCATACAAATTACTGATGCTAAGATCATGTTTGCCTAGGAAATTAAGATGAAAAGGACAGTGCAACCACAATGTCCAAATGACATACAAGAGACCCTCTGGGTTTGTGAACTCAAGATTCCCAGTGATCAGTATTTATTATCATCATGACATATGTTAGGTTGATTGATGCTCCTGTGGATTGCTTCAGCCCCATTTGCTGCCTTCTCTTAACTGGTATAGTCATATAAATGGCCTTGGGCTAGAAACACAGCTCTTTGTTAAAGGAGAGTTTAGCAAATTAAAAAAAGGTGCTAAAGACAAATCAGCTTTCTAATATGTATCTCCTCCCTGATATCATCAGAATTAAAAGACAAGGGAAACAAAATGAGACTTTGGGATTATTCTGAGTTACTTTGCTTTAGGAGTGAAAAAAAAAAAAAACCCTACAATTTATATGTTTATCCAATTTAAGTTACCTTTTAAAATTTCATCTTCCAAGAAAGAAATATTATTGTATATCTATGCTCCCCAAAAATGAGTTAATATGAGATTTGATGTGGAATAATGTGAACATGAAAATAAATATATGATTAGAGTATATCTTTTAGGGCAATTCTTCACATCAAAGTTTTTATGAGACGTTAAGATTGGTAACACTGAAAAGATATGAAAAACAATTAAACAGTGCTGGCAGTTGCCCAAATAAATCCATGATCTTCAGATTCCTCTATATCAAGAACCAAACATTGTGCTTAAGGATATAGAATTCATATTTCCAAAATACATTGAGGAAACTTTGTTTCAAATGTTCAAATTCTCTTTATCATGCAAAACATGTGGTTATCTATTGTTCTCAAATTAAATATTATAGTAACTAGCACAGTTAGAAACCAGCAACAATTTTGGGAATATATAATTAACAGTTAAAGAAGACAATGGACATTATTTATGTCTGCTTAAGGGTCAGGTTATAGCTAAACATAATTCTTTAGCAATGATGAAATATAGGCTGTTGTGATTATGCAATGGAAAGGAGTTGCTTGGACAAAGGAAATGAGCAAAAATTTGTGAGCCATGTTTAAGTCTCTTATTTTTGAACAAGATGTTTTCTAATAGTGTGTGTATGTGCATATATAGATTTTTTGGAGCATTGGTCATCAAAGAAGTATTCAAACTGTATAAAATTAGTTTTAATTGGAAAACAAAATTAAGAAAATACAACTAAAAATTAACTTATAATAGTTCTGATTTTTATATAAACTCTAGTTATGGTATATATTCTTATGATCCTTTCTTAAGAGATTACTTGAAGAATTATAAATAAAATTTCATAATTAATAGAAATTTTAGAAAATATATGCAGTAATTTTATTAAAGTAAACTTGTTAGACTCAAGTTATAACTTTAATCTTACACAATTGTTTAGGAGGTTTCATAGAAAATAAACTTTATTTAGAAAGCTTGAAAATTTAAAATCAAGGTATATAAATTATCATTTGATAAGTAAGATCTGTAGAGGCTATACCTTAGTCCTAACATTCAGTCCTATTACACAGTCAAGAAAAGAGGAGATTAATTTCCCGTTAACATGGTTACTGCAGAAATTACCTAGTCATCTGTTCCTTTACTTTCCCCTTCTCTTCTTTTTGTAATATTCCATTTTCCATTAAAATGAGCATAAAATAAAACTTAAACTGATATACGTATAAAGTAAAGAGTCATGTATCTTAGTTTTGATATGTTGATAAGTAGAAAATCATATGGGTTTTTTTTTACAAATTAATTTATTTTTAGCCATTTTACACTATAATTTTGTGACTTAGATTAAAAAACTACTCCTTGCTATAATTTAAATAAAACTATTTTATTTTTTAGAAGTAATATATGATTACAATATTAAGACATGAGAAAAACTCCATAACAGTCTTTTACTTTAGAAGATATGTTTAGTTTTACCTGGAATCATTTTCCTGAAAAAGAGTCAAAAGTATTTTCTCCATATTGGGCAAAGACAAATCTCCTCTAGTGTGTAGCTGACATGATCTTTTGTAGAGTAGCTTTCTCTTGCTGTCTTATCTCTTGATTTAAATGCTTTGGCATCAGGATAACCTTCCACGTTTGTTTTCTGGTAACACTTCATCCATGCCACATGTTAGGATGTGATCCAAAAAGTAAAGTATTTCTTCTGACCACCTTGCTTCAGTAAATTCATTCCAATTTTAATCTATACTGGGCGATACTACTCTTCTAATTATGACTTAAAAGGAATAACAATAAGAACTACAAAGGAGTTATCTAAGAGATCAGATTTTTGAATCATTAGTTGACACTAATAGGCTCAAATTCACAATGAACCTGGTAATGTAGTAATTACTATGAGAAGCACAAGAAGAAAAATAATCCAAGGCAAATTATGGATGATTTTTTTTCAATGTTATATGGAGTAATACATTCTATAAACACAAATAGGTGATTATAGAATGAAATATGGAGGATTTTTTTCTATTCCAATTTACATTAGATATTAGGCAATACCTTAAATTGTAGTGCATTTACTATAATGCTTTCATAACACAGTGCAACTCTATACCCAACATGAAATCACCAGTGGGCCTAGTTTTCTACACTATGTGAGCTTGCTGGGCCACAGGGATGGCTTGTCTTCCTTATTTGGAAGCAGTAGATTCACATATGTGCTAAAGAATAACGTGTTAGGATCAGCCCATTTTGGCTCCTGTCTTATGGAAGAAAGTTCCTTTAGCCATCAGTACTTCCACACATTCGCATCCTTTAGTTACCAATTCAGGCCAATTCATTCTACTTCTATTCAGGTTACAGTCTTTGATCAATAGAAAATTTTATTTATAATTGGTTTCACCAGTAAATGATTTTATTATTTATTAATAATACAAACGATTAGCCTCTAAACCATTAGAATCTTTGGTTTGATAAAATCATGTGGCTATTGTCCTACTATACATAGAAGTATTATTTTTTTTTCTATCTAGCTTAAATTGCTGGTGGTAACTGTTGTAATTTCTAAAATCATAGGCAAATACATATTATCTTTGAAAATCTATCTTGCCATGTAAAGGACACCTTTAATCTTTTGAGACTAATTCTTTCCCTCCTGGGCCCTACTTTCATCTGCTGTCATTATAATTTATATCTCTTTCCTCTGTGCAACTTATGGTCTTTCTATGTAGCAATATTGGGTAATGTTTAATACTAATCAACATTATGAGTTTATTTGTTTACCTCTCATACAAAATAATGAGCACGCTGGATGCAGCAATTTCTGCTCCTGGAACATAGTAAGCAACAAATAAGTGTTTATAGAATGAATTGACTAATAAGTCACATCTATTTAGTTATTAAAAATGACTGAGGAAATACAGAAGTAAAAAAACATCAATTTTTAAAAATATTTTAAATTTTAGAATTATTGAAAAAGTTGATGCAAAGTTGAAAATTTTCAACATACAAAAAAACAAAAAAAACTAATAATTATGTAACAGGTAAAGAAGTTGAAATGAATTGAACATTGTTTTCAGTTTTGTGCTTTAATTTGTGAACTTATTAATACTGGAATATACGCAAAATTGTGGCTTTGTTTTTTTTCTGCTTTTCAGATACATGTATTGGATTTAAGTGAAGAGATCACAGCAATGACAAAAGATAAAACTTAAACTTGGGAAACATTAAATTAAAGGCACCATAATATACATTTTCCTTGATACTTATGAAAGTAAATTTTTCTAACAGTATAAAAAAAGCCTATGACATTAGTTCTCATTATAATGTAACTTTTTTCATAAAAGTATACTTTGGTCTGGCACTTGCTAGAGATTTAAAAGGAAAAATAATATAATACATGACCAAATTTTGTACTGAAGCCTATTTTATATGAGAATCAAAAGAAAGACTTCTAAGCACCATTTATTTCCTTTGTACAAATACCAAGTTACCTAAACACTTGGCACACAGGACAGAAATAACTGTATTTACCCTGTAATTATATGATACTTAACCTTATAATTAAAGGAACAACAGTTGCCACAAACACAAAGTGCACTTACAGGAAGTAAGTGCACTATAAAATAAAGCAATTACTGCAATAAACTATATAATTAAAAATCTCTTAAGGCAGCAACAAGGCTTGCCCAGCTAATTCTAAAAGTACCAGAATAGTTACTCCAGATGCATTATCCTGTAGTTTACAAAGAATTGAAAATATATCTTTTTCAGAAGCCTGTTCTCTGGAAAAGAACACAAACAAGCTAAAACCTTTTAATTTGTTCCCAGAACTGGTACAACCACCCTGTTTGGGGAAAGGCTGAAGTTAGAAGAGCATCTGAACACTAGTGTCCAAATATATTTTCGATAATAAGTGATGATTCATAGCAGACCTATCCATTGGTATTGAGAGAAACAATGTCTATTTTTAAAGGCACATCTCAATAAGTACTATGCCATTTTTTCCAGAGAAATCTTAAATGTAGTTGGGGAGATATTTCTCTTTCTGAAAGCCACGTATGTTTGACTCTGTCTAAACTTTGTTACAAATAGGTATTTTTAAAAATTGAATAATAATCAGGGAAGAACGTGTATGTTGTTCTCACTAACATTTAGTAGGCAGTCATTTCTCCTGCAGTGTCCTATGTCATACCCTTATTTTCGCTTATTTTTTGAATAACTACTTTTAATTTCATGCTATTTTGGGGAGAATAAGATTTTATAAGGTCATACTGATTAATCTCATATCACAGATAATGCAGAGAGACAATCAAGCATGACTTTTAGGTTTTTGACTTAAGCAACTATATGGGTAAAAGAGTCATTCATTGAGATATAAATTAATGGGGGGAAAAATCAAGTTAGTTTGAAATACTATGCATTTAATTTTGGACATGTTGGGTTTAAACTTGTTTTGGAATTTGCAAATGGTATTTCAAATAAGCAGGTAATAATATATATTCATATCTATATGTTCTACATCTGCAGTTTCAACCAACTACTGGTAGAAAATATAGTATTAGGGAAAAAAAAATTCTTCAAAGTTCCAAAAGCCAAATTTGAAGTGCTGGGTACTGAGTACTATATTGAACTCATGTGAATTAAGTGTTATATAGGCATTGCATTATATATTACAAGTTAACTGGAGATGACTTAAAGTACATGGTAGGATCTGCAGAGATTATAAGCAAATACTATGCCATTTTTATATACGGGACTTGAGGATCCCTGGATTTGGTTATCTGTGGGGGTCCTGGAGTCAATCCCTCAGGTATACAGAGGGACAACAGTATATGAACTCAGAAGACAGATCAAGATTACAGAGGATAATTGGAGTCATGAGTATGGGTAAGTTTTTCCAGAGAGAGCACCTACTGTGATAAAAAGAACACAGTAGGTCTAGGACCAAAGTTGAAAAACACCAGTAGGGAAAGGCAAGGTAGAAGGAGATGAGATAGCAATGGAGGCACATGATCAGCCTGTTAGGAAGAAACACAGGAAAGTATGGTGTGAAAATGACAGAAAAACCATTATTTTTCAGTCAAGCAGGTGTACTCTACAATATTCAATGTAGACATAAAGGGATATGAGAACTGAAAATATCCTTTGGATTTAGTATCTTCTTGAATATCTATAAGAAAATTACCAATAATGGTGGAGCTTTCCATTATATATGTGAATCAGGGCTTATTTTTTTGTCAAATGACTGTAAAGGGGCTCCTTTAATAGTAGTCCACTTAGTATTAGATCACTGATAAAATGGATAATAAAGATACTCCTACCTGAGTAATGCTCTTGAAGGAAATTTTGTTTAACAACATGCATTTGAAAATAGAAGTACATATTTATCAAGTAGCATAATTTATTCATACTTTAGGAGTGCATATGAATTGTATTCTGTTTGCTATAACATTATGGTACACTGCTCTTAAGTCACAGCTTTTAGACCTACTTTAATTCATTTTAATGGACATTTTATTAATAAGCAGAAATAACTCATTTTTAAAAAAGATAATATAAGCCGGGCTCGGTGGCTCAGCCTGTAATCCCACGCCTTTGGGAGGCTGAGGTGAGTGGATTGCCTGAGCCCGTGGGTTCAAGACCCGCCTGGGCAGCAAGACCTCATCTCTACAATAAATCAAAAAATCAGCTGGGCTTGGTAGCGCATGCCTGTAGTTCCGGCTACTTGGAAGGCTGAGGCGGAAGGATCGCCGGAGCCCAGCAGGTCGAGGCTGCGGTGGCCGGGAGCGGCCACTGCACTCCAGTCTGGGTGACAGAGTGAGACTCCAACTCAAAAAAAAAAAAAAAAAAAGATAATATATTTACCCATTTTTATTCTAACCCCACATGAAAAGCTAGATAAAATAAAATGCAAATATAAGCATTTTTCTTTTACTTTTTTGGTTTTGAAATCCCTTCTTCTTTAATATACTTCTTTGTCATTTACTTTTTATAAATAGTTCTTATTTTATTATATTCCTATAATTCATAAAGTCCTTTTTTGTGGGGGATGGAGCACTATGTCTTGCTAATAATAATATCTCTTTCAATACTTAACATTGAACCTCGAATGTGACAGGAATTTTACAAATACTTGGTAAATTAAAGTAATAGAAATAAAAATCTAGGTGCCTTTTCATTGCACTGAGCACACATAATTGCATTTAAGTTAACTTAACATGCATTATGATTTTTGCTGATTCAAAGCCTTGGAGCAACATACAGTCCCAGGATATGCTCATTCATCCATTTAATATTCTTCAGTTTCCCGTTATGTGCAAGCTGTGTAACAGACATAACTCTTATCCTTGCTGGAGTTAAGACCACAGAGTTCTTGCAAGGTCTGAAACACCTGATCACCTTTTTATCTTTTATAGGAAGAGAAGACTTTCTTTGAAATTTTGGATCGTATGGCTTCTGTTTCATTTTTCTTTATTTTGTTTACTTAATTTTATGGTTATGTGTTTCTTTTCCTTCTGTATTTCAAATTTTCAATTCAAGAACAACACCCAAGAGTTACATAAATAGCAGCCTCTTTCTTTCCCCCTCTCCCTCGACCTCGCCCATTTTTTGCAGGGTTCTATATTCCAACAAGGGCTATAGGGAATAAGGGAAGAGGAGCCTATTCTTTCTCATTATGAAAACTTTTATCTTCTCTGGGGGCATTTCTTTCATTTTCATCTCATCCGCCCCTTACTTCCTGAGGCCCAATTCTTATCACACATGCAGGTCCTTGACCAAGTTACTCCATCTTGAATATTACCCATAAGTACCACAGAAAAGCCCGGGGGGGAGGGGGAATAAAACCTCAAATCTGATGCTATATTAATGATATTATAATAAGCCAAGGTCAAGTTAGGATATTTAGTTATTTTAGTTAAGCTACCGCACCTGTGATTAAGCAGCAAAAAGTACCTTTTAGCAGTACATTCTGGGTTGAAACGATGTTGTGCATCACATTAACCACATTTCCAGCCAACAATTATATAATGGAGGCGGTGCAGGGGGCATTCATACAGGTGTTAAGTCTCCTTAAGACCCCCCCTCTGTGTCCACCTAACCAGCTTCTAACTATGTCCTCTCTCAATAATGCCTCTCTTACCCAACAGGGTGAAATGAGTAGGCAGTTCATGAATTAGGGGAAAAAAATCTTCCCAGTTCCCTGCAACATTCCTCCCAACAGGTTTCCCCAAGGTTGGTAAGAACCACTAGGAAGCAGAGATTCTGCCTCGCTAATCCATACTATTAATTTTACAGAGAGCCCTGGAAAGTCCTGTGTTTGCTTTTCGCTGATTGCAATTGGGTGTTTACATTTGTCTAATTTTAGGATTCATTGATAGGCAATGCCTCCTATGCAAAAAAAAAAAAAAAAATCATAGTTTTCAATATTAACTTTATAAAAGTGGTCTATACTTGACTCCTTTCTCTTAATTGGTTCAGCATTCAGACAGGAAAAAAGTTATCACTCACTGTGCCCTCTAAAAATATTAGCAAGTCTAAACTTGAGTAGCTTTTGATGTCCTCTCTGCAATGCTGGGTTCTTTCTTCCAACTGTGTTTTTTTGTCTTCCAAATACAAAAATCCTTATTTAACTTAGCATATTTTATGTCTTCTCAAAGATTTCTAACACAGTCTAATGTTTTTTCTATCTTCATTGTTTAAGCAAGGTGTTTTTTCTTTGACTATAATATGTTGAGTAAAACAAAAGATGCAGAGGCTAGTTAACTATATTTTGAGGCAGCCAAAACAAAACAAAACAAAACAAATAATTTTGATTCTAAGTGTCCTTTACAAATGTGTGGCTTATTCTTTTTTCTTTTTCTTCTTTTAACTTTTCTTTTTTTATTTTAAAGATGTGGGGTACAATTCAGGTTTAGGTATACAAATATTCATTATGCAGTTACCCTTGCTGATGAGGTGTGACCGCCCCCTTCCCCAGGCAGATTTCAACTACTCATAATCCTGCTTCCCTGCCCCCCTCCAAGCAGTTTCCCGCTACTGCCATTACTTTTTTTTCTAGTATTATGATAATTGTTCAAGATCCGCTTATGATTGAGAACATGTGGTACTCAGTTCTACGTTTCTGTGAAAAAATCACTCATTATTATAGACTCTAAGTTCATCCAGGTTGCTGTGAAGTTCACGATTTTGTTCTTCTTTATGAATGGACAAAATTCTATCGTGTATATGTACCACTTTTTTTTAATCAATATTTTTTATTTTGATATTCTGGGGTACAATTAAGGGTTAGGTATACAAATATGCTTCATTCAGGCCCCCTTGTTGATAACTTGTCTCCCCGTCTCTAGACAGATGTTTACTACTATTAGTCCCATCCCCCCCCATACTTTCCCAACACTGTCGGTCATTTTCTTAAAGTAGTGCATTGGATGATCAAGGTTCACTATATGAGTGAGAATATGTGGTACTCAGATCTTTGTTTCCGTGAGAGGTCACTTAGCATTATAGACTCTAGCTTCACCCAGGTTGCTGCAAAATTCATGATTTTGTTCTTTTTTATGGCTGCATAGTATTCCATCATGAATATGTAACACATTTTTTGTATCCAGTCCTCTTTCGATGGACATCGTGGTTGTGTACCACATTTTTTTATCCAGTCCTCTTTTGATGGGCAGCACAGTTGGTTCCATGTTCTTGCTACTGTGAACAATGCCGCAATAAACATAGGTGTGCAGGTAGCTTTTTTATAGAGTAATTAGCCTTCTTCAGTGTATATTACCAGTAAGGGAATTGAGAGGTCATATGGAAGGTCAATTTTCAGATTTAGTAATCGCCACACTGTTTTCCACAGAGGTTGTACTAGTTTATACTCCCACCAATAAAGTAGAAGTGTTCCCTTTTCCTCGCATCCTCTCCAGCATCTGCTGTTTTTTTGAGTTCTTGATGATGGCAATCCTGACTAGAGTTAGGTGGTATCTCAGTGTAATTTTAATTTGCATGACTAGTGAGGCTGAACATTTTTTCATGTATTTGTTGGTTTCTTGTATGTCTTCTTTTGAGGACTGTCTATGCATATCTTTTGCCCACTTTGTAATGATGCTGTTTGTTTTTTTCTTTTCAGTACGTTTGAGTTCCTTGTTGTCAGACATAAAGTTGGTAAATATTTTTTCCCAGTCTGTGGGTTATCTTCCTCCTCACTTGATGGTTTCTTTCGCTTTGCAGAAGCTTGTCAGTTTGATGAAGTCCCTCTTATCTCTTATGGCCTGGGCACTTGGGATTTTGATCAGGAATTGGTTGCCAGCTCCAATTTCCATAAGGGTGTCTCCTGCATTTCCTAAGGTTCTTATAGTTTGAGGTTTTACATTTAGGTCTTTGACACATTTAGAGTTTATTTTTGTGTATGGTGATAGGTAGGGATCTTGTTTTAATCTTCTGCATGTGGTCAGACAGTTTTCCCAGTACCATTTTCTAAACAGGTTCTCCTCTCCCCAGTGTTTGGTGGTGGAGACTTTGTTAAAGATGAGTTGGTTGCAAAATTGAGGTTTTACTTCTGGAATCTGTATCCTGTTCCACTGGTCTATATGCCTGTTCTTGTACCAATACCAGGATGTTTTGATTATTGTAACTTGATAATAGAGTTTAAAGTCTGAGAGTGTGTCCTGCTTTTTTTTTTTTCTTGAGGATCATTTTGGTGATTTGTGGTTGTTCACGTTTCCATGTGAAATCCTATATTGTCGTTTTCACGTCTAAGAAGAATGTTGCTGGTAATTTTAATGGGTTATTGTGTTAAATCTGTCAATTGCCTTGGGTAGGATGGACACCTTATTCTTCCAATCCATGAGCTTGGAATATTTTTCCACTTGTTTATGTCATCTTTGATTTCTGCAGGCTGTGCTTTCTAGTTTTCATTGTAAATGTCTTTCACATCTCTGGTTAGGAAGATGCCAAGGTATTTGATTTTATTTCTGGCTATTGTGAATGGGATTGTGCTTTTTATTTGAGTTTCTGTTTGTTTGTTGATGGTGGTGTATAGAACTGCAACTATCTTTTGCACATTGATTTTATGCCCTGAGATTTTTCCAGTCTTTTCTCAGTGCAAGGAGGTTTTTGACTGATTATCTCGTGTTTTTGTGGTATAGAATCATATCATCTACAAAGAGGAATAACTTGACTCCCTCTTACCCTATTTGGATATTACTGATCTCCTTCTCCTGTTTGATTGCTCTAGCTAGGACTTCCAAAACTATGTTGAAAAGGAGGAGTGAAAGTGGGCATCTTGTCTTGTTCTGATTCTCAGGGAAAGTGGTTCCTATTTCTGTCTGTTTAGCAGTATGCTGGCTGTGGGTTTCTCACAGATGGCTCTTACTATTTTAAGGCAGGTTCCATCTATGCCTAGATGTTCGAGGGTTTTTATCAAGAAGGGATATTGGATTTTATCAAAAGCTTTTTCTTCATCAAATGATATAATTATGTGCTTTTTGTTTTAACATCTGTTGACATATTTAATTATGTTATGGTCTTTTGAATGCTGAACCAGTCTTGCACCCTGGGGATGAAGCCAACGTGGTCATGGTGGATGATTTTTGAAATTTGTTGTTGAATCTGATTTGCTAGGATATTCTTGAGAATTTTAGCGTCCATGTTCTTCAAGGAGATTGGCCTGTAGTTCTCCTTCTTTGTTTAATCTTTACCTGGTTTGGGTATCAATGTGATGTTAGCTTCATAAAATAGTTTGCGGAGGGTGCCATCTTTCTCAATTGCCTGCAATACTTTCAGTAGGACTGGTGTCAGTTCCTCCCTGTATGTTCTGTAAAATTCTGCTGGAAAGTCATCTGGTCTGGGGCTTTTTTTTGTAAGTAGATTTCTTATGACATAGTCAATTTCCTGGATTGTTATTGATCTATTTAGGGTCTCAATTTCTTCTTGTTTCAGCTTGGGAAAGTTGTGTGGTGTCAAAAATTCTGCCATTTCCTTTAAGTTTTCAAATTTGTTTCCCTAAAATTGTCCATAGTAGTCTCTGATAATCTTTTGTATTTTTCAGGGTCAGTTGTGACTTCATCTTTTGTGTTTCAGCTTTTGTTTATTTGGGCTTTTTCTCTCTTTTTCTTGGTCAGTCTAGCTAGGGGACCATCAATCTTATTTATACTTTCAAAAAATCAGTTTTTTGTGTTGGTGACTTTTTTGTATTATCTTTTTGTCTTCTATGTCCTGAATTTGGGCTTTTATTTTGTTACTCTGGATTCTTCTGTTGAAATTATGGTTTGGGGATCTTGTTTTTCCAGCTCCCTTAGGTGATTTGTTAGGCTGTTAACTTGTAATCTTTTCATTTTCTTCATGTTTGTGTAGAGATATGGATTCCCCTCTTAGTATTGCTTTCATGGCATTCTAGAGGTTTTGGTAAGGTGTTTCTTCATTTTCAGTTGTTTCCAGGTATCTTTTAATCTCTGTTTTTATTTCCATGTTGACCCAGGAGTTGTTTAGTAGTTGTTTAGTATGCTGCTTAGTGTCCATGTCTCTATGGATTTTGGGGGAACTATGTTGATGTTGATGTTTAATTTTATTCCACTGTTTCTGAGAAGGTGCATGGCAGGATTTCAATTTTGTGAAATTTGTTTATGCTTGACTTATGTTTGAGAATGTGGTCTATCTTAGAGTATATTCCATGTGGTGACAAGTAGAATTTATATTCCGTGGTGTTGGGTGGAGTGTTCTATAGGTATCAATTAAGTCCATTTGGTCAAATATCACATTGAGGTTCCAGATCTCCTTGTTAATTTTTTGTCTTGATGATCTGTCTAGGGTATTGAATGGGGTATTTAAGTCTCCATCTATGATAGTGTTAGAATCAATATCTTTTTCAAGTTTGCCTAAAAGCAGCTTTATGAAAGTTGGTACTTTTATGTTGGGCACATATATGTTTAGGGTGAATATATCTTGTTGATTGATTGAAACTTTTATCATTATGTAATGACCTTTCATATATTTTTTAAAATTTATTTTTGATAGCTTAAAGGGTATTTTATCTGATAATAGGATTGTGGCTTCTGCTTTCTTTTGTGTTCCATTTACCTGAAATTTTGTTTCCCATCCTCTTCTTTTAGTCTGTGAGTGTCCTTTCTGGTGAGTTGAGTTTCATGGAGACAATATATTGCTGCCTCATAATATTTACCCATTTTGCCATTCTATGTCTTTTCAGTGGTGCATTTAGTCCATTCACATTCAGGCTAATTATTGAAATATGAGAGTTTATCCCTGTCATGAAGTTCTTACAGAGTTTTTTGTTGTTGTTGCTATTTGTTTGTTGTCTTTCTTTTGGTTTTGGGGTTCATTCATGTATGCTTTCAGTCTTTTTCCTACATTCCTGTGAAAGGTGCTGTCATTATTCTTTTCCTTTCTTCTGTGTTTAATACTTTCTTAAGTGTTTCTTGTAGAGTTGGTCCCGAGGTAGTGTAAACTCTTAGGAATTGAATGTCTAGGAAAAAATTTTAATTCTCCATTACAGATGAAGCTTAGCTTAGTTGGGTAGGTAAATTATGGTTGCAATTGTTTATCTTAGAAAAATTTGAAGATTGAACTCCAAGCTCTCCTCACCTGAAGTGTTTCTGTGGATAAGTCTGCTACTATTCTTAATCGACTCCCCCTGTAGGGGACGATCTTTTTCTCTTGCTGCCTTTAGGATTTTTACTTTTATACCTATTTTGTGTAGACAAATTACTATGTGTCTAGGAGTTAGTCTACATATTTTTTGAATTTCAGGGGTTCTCTTAAGCTCTCGTGTTTGAATGGTCGCATCACTGATGAGATGAGGGAAGTTTTCTTGGATAATTTCATGGAATTTTTGTTCCAGGGTAGTCTCTGTCTCTCTTTCTGCCTCAGGAAGTCCAAAGAATCTTAGATTCAACCTCTTGAAATAATCACTCATCTCTTGAAGGTTTTGCTCTGTCTTTTAAAGCTTCTTTACTATCTTTTTGACAGTTTGGGTTAGTTTCATATTTTGTTCCTCAAGCTCTGAGATTCTTTCTTCTGCTTGGCTAACTCTGCTTTCCATGCTTATCAGAGTGTTATTTGTTTCATTCACTGTATTCTTTATTGCTGTTATCTCAGTTATCAACTCCTTCATTTTTTCTTCTTGTCTCTCCTTGATTCTATTTATTCTCTCTACTAATGCCCTGATATCTGTGGTTGTGGTTTGAGACCAGTTATTTGGAGGCTCTTCATTTTTTGTGTTCCAAAGTCTGTATTCTCAGTGACTGACGTCCCAGGGGTCTGTGTGAGATCCATATTCTTCTTTTGGTTTTTCTTCATTTGTGTAGATTTTTCTCCTTTCTTTTACCCCCTCTTCTTTAATTCTGTTGTTCAGGGATGAGGGGTAACTTTTACTTCTGTTTGCTCAATCTCCTGTTCTTCTTATGTGGATCCTCTGACTTTGTTCATTTCTGATGCTGGATTGTACTTTTTGCAGTTTTGAGATTTAATTGAGGGGGAAGCTGTGATTCAGAAATTATCTGCAGATCACAGTATCTACTGACAGATGTGTGGGCCTCCTGGAACCTGCTTCCCAATGCCTTACAATCTATCCCTGCAGTGGGGATCTAGGTTTGCCCCCCTGAAAGCAAAATGAAGTAAGAAAAAGAAAAAGAATAGAAAAAAGGAAAGAGGGGGATGAGAGGAAGGTGGAAAGAAAGAAGTATAAGAAGGAAAACAAACTGGCATACTAACTAACAAATGAAAAGAGACACAAACAAGACAGAAAATATTAAAAAAAATACACACAATCACACAAATACAGAAACTGACAAAAACTCCACCTCTGATGTACTCTTCCTCAAAAATACCAGTAAACAAGCAGAATGTCTTAAAAAATGATAAAATAACAGAAACAAAAAGTATGAAAACATAATAAAATCAGAAAGATAAAGAAACTAGAACAAAAACAAACAAAAAAATGGGCAAACAGACAAAAAAAAATCCACACCAAAACTCGCTCTGAGATAATTCCTGTAAGTCCAAATTCCTTTCAGCTCTGCTGTCCAACCCCTCCCCTCTGTTCTCAGTGCAGGCTGATAGGGTTGCTCTTAGGATGGGTCAGATGCCCCAGGCCTACTGTGGGAGGAAAGTGAATCAGATCTGGACTCACCTAGCTTGCTGCCTGTCAAATCTCCCATTCAGATCTGATGTGTCTGTGTCTGATCCAGTATGGGGTACAGGCTTCTTTCTCTCCCAGTTAGATGAGATTACTTCTAGTTCCCAAGTTGGAGGATGGGTAGAACTGGGTGGGGCAATGCATGTCTCTGTGTGGGCCCAGGACAGAGAAAATGGTCCACTTGGCATTTATTCCCTGATGGTGGGGCTCCTCTCCAGTTTTCCCCATCTTCTCTCTCCATAGATCTGTTGCTCCAGCTGCTTTTCTATCACAGGTGATGGTGTGGACTGGGTGCCAGCTGATGAGAATCAGCTGTATTCACCAGGGTTTTCTCAGGAGAGTCCCAAGAGCATCAGATAATCCTGTGTGCCAGCGGCTTTAATCTCAGGGTAGTGGGTGGTTGCAGTCACCTCCAAATAAGAGTCCCAGGTGCATAAACTCAAGTCTCCCCTCAGATGAACTTTCACTCACCCACCAGCATGCACCCATTCATGGAGGGAGTCTTTATGAACACTCCCTTTTGTGGAGACTCTCACAGTCTGACCTGCCCCATGACCATCTTGCATGTGTAGCTTATTCTTAACCATAAACATTCTACAAATGATGAGTGAAGTTCTGCTAGGAGGAACCGAAGTCACCATGAAAAGACATTAATGAGAGAAGGAAGACGGAGATTTCAGTCAGAAGTACTTTGTCCTTGTATACTTGTATACTATAAGTCATCACCTCGGCCTCAAAGAATGGTAGGTCCAGCTCAAACCAGTTGACACAACTCCTGAAGAAGAAGCTGTCTGTCCAAGGAAGTGCTTTTGTTCCAATTACAGTATTATATTCTATACATTCAACCTCAATCACATTTTTCAGCTCCAGAAAATATTATTTCTAACTAAATGTATAGTGATTCATCGGTGACATTACTGTGAAAAATAGCAATAATTAGACAAAAAGATTAAGGATAATAGGGTAAGAAGAATAAAAATAAGAAGTTAAAACGTTTTATTAAAGAATCGGAATGATTTCTGTTCAAATATAAAAGAAAAACTATGTTAAAAATACTATCATTATTTTAAATCTAAGAACATTTTTTGTAGAGGTGAGGTCTCATATGTTGCCCAGTCTGGTTTTGAACTCCTGGCCTCAAGCAAGTCTCCTGTCTCAGCCTCCCAAACTGCTGGGATTGCAGGCATGAGTCATCAAGTCGAGCCAAAAATTATTATTAAAGAAGATTAAGAAAGGATATTGAAAATCTGACTCAATTCTGACTTACACAGTTTATTAGGTAGGTAATTTTGGGAGGTTTAGCTTATTTGTTTTAAAACATAATTGCTTTTAAAGTTTATATTTCAGAAATATAGATCTGATTTCTTATCATCTATAACTGCATATGTCACAGTAGATTTTCTTAAGTAAAAAATGTATTTTCTCTCTAAGGAAAGGTATAGCATGAAATTTAGAAATATTTTTAAAGCAATTATGGTGAATATGAGATATTATTTCCTTTACATTTTTTATGTAGCTTATTCCTTATGTTTCAGTAAATAGACCTAACTGATGATAATTTAGCTTTATTGAACAGATTAAGTAAAAATCTCATTTGAGATTGAATTCTTGTGTAGCAAATATATTGAATTACTTACCTAGTCTTAGTTGATTTGCGCTAGCCCTAGTTCCAGGTAGGTTATATAGATGATTAATATAAAGCCCCTGTCTTCAAGAAATTTATATTTTAAGGGAAGTGGTTTCATATATCCACCAAAAAAAGGAAAAAAAAGGAAAAGAAGAAATCAAAGTGTCATTCATTTTACAAGCAAATGGCTATCAGTTTTATAATAGGAAGATGTGACTTCCCATTGTGGAAATTAGAAAAGAAATTCCATAAATTTGGCAGTATTCCATGTTTTCAAATTTCACGATGGGTAAGATCAGATTTAAAAAAAATCGCCAAAGTATGTAGGAGAATTCTCAAACAAGAAGGCGTTGGTGAGCTAAACTTGATCTAATGCCAGATGGTTTTGCTGGAGAGATAGGAAGAGGGCAGATTGAAAGAGATCAAGATTTAAGCATAGTCATAAACGGTAGAAAGCTATACTACAGAGACTGACTAGGACAAGAGTATGAAGAGTAAAAAAAGGTAGACAGCTAAGACAAAATTTTACTTGGTAAAGAATGTGTTGTGATCGAAGACCAATGTAAAAAGGACTTACATTGTCTTTTGAAAGCAATGATGTGGCAGCAGATTTTATTAATTAGAGAACAACACATAGAACTTAAAAATATAAGAAAATCACTTAAAGTCACTTAAATTTTTTCGGATTTAAAAGTTACACATATTTTGTGCATTTGTCAGAGAATATTTAAGAAAAAATCAAAAAAGAAGAAAATAAAAAATCACTAGTCACATTATCACCTGAAAGGATAAAAAGAATTGGCTGGAGAAACAGATCATCTATGTCTCATATCTGTCTACCTATCTATGTATCTATCTATCTGTCTATCTATCATCTACCTATGTATCATATCTATCTTTATATCTATTCATTTATCTAATATTGTGATAGGGAGAGGAGAAAGGATATACACAAGTTGCCAGCTGGCTGGGCACGGTGGCTCACACCTATAAACTCAGCATTTTTGGAGGCTGAGGTGAGAGGATTGCCTGAGCTCACGGGTTTGAGACCAACCCGGGCAACTTGGTGAGACCTCATCTCTACAATAAATTAAAAAAAAAAATATATATATATATATATATATATATGTATTGTGGCACATGCCAGTAGTTCCAGGTACTTGGAAGGTTGAGGTAGAGGTAGAAGAATTGCCTGAGCCCAGCAGGTTGAGGTTGTGGTGACTGTGAGCATGCCATTGTACTCCAACCTGGGTGAAAGAGTGAGACTTTGGCTAAATAAATAAATAAATAAAACTAAAAAGTTGCCAGTCCCCTGTATATCTAATGCTTCCCTTTACAAAATTTTCTAAACTAAATTAGCCCTAAATGTAATCCTTTTGACAATAGGATATTAGATTCTGTTTACAAGAGCACTATGGAAAATCTATAAATATGTTTTTATAGTTATGAGCAAAGTTGTTATGCACTCATATGAAACCAGTTCTTGACAGTCACTGCTCTCTGTACATGACCAAATTTGAATTAGAAGATTATGTATATTGGGCTTTTATAAGAAACCTTGAGAGTGAGGAATTGGGATAAGTGTTTTTTCCTGGAGACAAGTTTCATGTTCAGAAATTTAAGGGAAGGAAACAAGCCCAAGATATATTCTTTGAGGAGGAAACATCTGCATATCTCAATTAGTGATATCTCTATACAACAAAAAGAAGAGAATTCATATTGGTTGCCCTAACTTTAGACAGTTTAGGATTGAATTCTGACTCAGTCATTTACAAATGACTTTGGCAAATTTGTACATATCTATGCTTTCCTCAGTAAAATAAAGCAAACAGTAGTAAGATATCAAAAGTCATAGTGATTCATTAAATGTTAACCATTGCTATAAAAGCTATGCCGAATTTATTTTTAATTTAAAAGATGTGTGGTACAATTCAGGATTAGGTATACAAGTGTACCTCATACAGGTAAAGCTTGCCTACAAAGTTTAATGATCCCTGAATTCTTGACATATGGTAGATTTAAAAAGCAAAGTATTGTAGTAAGAGTGAAAAGAAAAAGACGAATTTGCACTGACATCTTAGAATATATTTTGAAAAGAAATCAAGACCATAATCTTTTTTACTTAATGTTCTTAAAATATCTCTAAAGAATTGTATTGTATTGGCCTCAGGTATTTTCAGTGGCTAAACTTCTCTCTCTCTCTCTCTCTCTTACACACACACACACACACACACACACACACACACACACACACTCACACATACACACACACACACAGAGAGAGAGAGAGAGAGAGAGAGAACACAGATTTGGGTGTTGACTATTTTTTGGTGATTCAACCTCATTATCACTTTAAATTGTCATAAAGCAAAGGTCAGAATCTATTTTTTGGAAAAAGTCAAGTAGTATATATTTTAGGTTTTACAGTCTATAGTCTATGCTGAAACTAAACTACTATTGTAGCATAAATGCAACTCTAGGTAATATGAAAATGAATGAATGTAGCTGTATTTCAATAAACTTTATTCATGGACACTGAGCTTTGAGTTTCATTTAATTTTTACATGTCACAACATATTGTTCTCCTTTTGATTTTTTTTAACCATTTAAAGATTTGAAAGTCATTCTTAGCTCATGGACTATACAAAAACGCATGGCAGGTAGGATTTTGCTTGTGTGTGATAGATTGCTAACCCTTGTTTTAGAGCATTTTTATTTGTTTTGCAACCTTGACATTTCCACATGCTGTGGAGGTAATTGGAATGTGTGTGTGTGTGTGTGTGTGTGTGTGTGTGTGTGTGTGTGTGTGTGCGCGCATGTGTGTGTACACTCTAAGAACTATGTAATTCATGATTCATGATTCATAATGTAAGGAGACCAGGCAAGTTTTGGCATAAAAATAAGCAGACCCTTCTGGCACTTGTAGGATTCTCTAGAGCAGGGGCCCCAACTCCCAGGTCACATTAGGAACCAGATAGTCCAGCAGGCGGTGAGTGGGGGAAACTTCATCTGTATTTACAGTTGTTCCCTATCACTTGTATTACTACCTGAACTCAGCCTTTTGTCAGGTCAGTTGTAGCATTAAATTCTCATGGGAACATGAAACCTTATCATGAACTGCGCATGTGAGGGATCTAGGTTCCATACTCCTTATGAAAATCTAATGCCTGATGATCTGAGGTGGAGCTAAGGCAGCGATGCTAGCACTGAGAAATGGTTGCAAATACAGATTAACATTAGCAGTGAAATTTGACTACACAGAAACCATAACAAACCAATTACTTGCAGACTCATATCCAAACCCTAACAGTGAGTAGCAAGTGAGTTGATGTACTTCAATTGTACAGCTGCATCTGGTGACAGGCTTTAAGTCAGAATCCAACACTTATTTTAGTCTACACGTGACCTGTTAATTATTTCATTTATGACTTCCACCCACAACTTTTTTAATGGCGAGTTGTATAATTATTTTATTATATATTATAATGTAATAATAATAGAAATAAAGTTCACACTCACTATAAATGTTTTGCACTTGAATCTTCCCCAAACCACCTCCCATTACTCTCTTTTGCCCTGACCCTAATCAATGGAAAAATTGTCTTCCATGAAACTAATCACAGATACCAAAAATGTTGGGGGCAACTGTTTGAGAGTTTTAGGTGAGTCTCAGGGTTCTGCCTTCAGAAGCAACACAATAATCACGGAGTCTATCTTTCGAAAACTTATAAAATCTAATAGTTGACTCAGGACGTTGGATTCAATTGAAGAAAAAAGTTTCTCACTATAAACAAAATGGCTCCATTTCTATATAAATTTTGGAGTAAATCTGGCTCTTTTGGGGGGAAAAAACCTAGCATGAACTTTGATTGAATTTTTATTGCTTCTTAGGAGAATTTAGGGAGCATCATTCTCCAATGTTATTGAGTTATTTTATCCAGGAAGTGTGTATCTTTGTTTTCTTTAATTTGGCTCAGCAATATTTTGAAGTTTTCCATGCTCATATCTTGAACTTTTGTTTGCTAAATTTAAACATGAATATTTTATATATTGTTGATAAGAAATACCTATCCATGGAATTTTTATCCATTTCTAAGTTATTTGTCCTTTAAACTTGGTGTTTTAAATATTTTTTTGTCTTAGAGTTCAAGGTTTTAATAAAGAACATGTATATATGTATATGCATATGAAAACCTAGAACTAGTTCTGAAAAACATATATATTTATATTTAGAGATAAAATGATAAAACTTTACATATATATGTAGTTTTGGAGAATTTCCAGCTTTTGTCTCTTCAATGATGACTTTTAGCATTTTCTTTATTGACACTGTTTTCTCATTAAATTTCATAGAGATTTTATTCTGTGATCTGTTTTGTTTAGCTACTCTTTTATATATTTCATCTCTATATTTCTCTTTTGCATCTAGATTATTTCCACAGATCTATTTTCTAGATCACTAATTATTTTTATAATCAAGTCTATTTTGCTAAAATTAATACACTCATTGTTTTAACAATTTTATTTTTAAAAATTTATAATTTTTGTTCTTTTTTTCATGTATAATGTGAGAATTTCATTTCTTACTTTAATCATTTTATTGATTATTTGTTTTGTAATTTCCTTCTTGCTATTTTGTTACTTCAACTCCCTAGAGGTATTAATAATACTGTTTATTATGTTATGTTGATAATTTCCTACATTCATCGCATACGATGTACAATGTTAATTTTTGTCTTTTTTAAGGATGTGGGGTACAATTCAGGGTTAGGTACATAAGTGGTCATCATGCAGGTAAAGTTTGGGACTCTTGTTGCTATTGTGCATCCTCTCCTCCCTCCCTTGACAATGTCCCACTATTGTCAATCCTTTTCTTACAGTATTATGATAAATGTTCAGGGTTCACTTATGAGTGACAATATGTAGTACTAAGATCTTTGTTTTTGTGATAAATCACTGAGTATTATAGACTCTAATTTCTTCCAAGTTGCTGCAAAGTTCATAATTTTGTTTTTCTTTATGGCTGCATGATAGTCTATCATGTAAATGTGCCACATTTTCTTTACCACACATTTTCTTTACTTTCAATGGACAGCATGATTGGTTCCATGTTTGTTGCTATTGAGAATAATGCTGGAATAAACATGTGTGTGCAGGTATCTTTTTGTAGAGTGATTTATTTTCCTCCAGGATATTCCCAGAAGGAGGATTGCTGAATCATATAGAAGGTCAATTTTTAGGTCTTTTAGAAATTGCCACACTGTTTTCCACAGAGATTGTACTAGCTTACACTCCTACCAACAGTTTAGAAGTGTTCCCTTTTCCCTGCATTCTCTCTAGCATCTGTTATTTTTTGAGTTACTAATGATGGCCATCCTGACTGGAGTTAGGTGTTATCTCAGTGTGGTTTTAATTCATTTATTTGATGATTAGTGAGGCTGAACATTTTTTCATGTATTTGCTGACTGCTCATATGTCTCCTTCTGAGAAGTGTCTATTCATTTCTTGTGCCCAATTTTAATAGGGTTGTGTATATTTTTCCTTTTGGCCCATTGGAGTTCCTTGTAGATCCTAGATGTTAGTCCTTTATCAGATTTATAGTTGGAAAATATAATTTTTTTCCCATTCTGTGAACTGTCTCCCAACTTTCATGATGGTTTATTTTGCTTTGCAGAAGTTTTTCAGTTGATGAGGTCCCATTTGTCTATCTTACATTTTATGGCATTTCTTTTAGGAGAGTTGATCAGGAGTTGGTTGACTAGTCCAATTTCTGCAAGGGTGTTTCCTATGTTTTCTTCTAGAATTCTTATAGTTTGAGGCTTTACATTTAGATCTTTGATCCATTTAGAGTTGATCTTTGCTTATGGAAATAGGTAGGGATCTTGTTGCAATCTTCTGCATGTGGTCAGCCAATTTTCCCAGCACCATTTACCGAATAGGTTCTCCTCTCCCCAGTGGTTGGTGGTGGGGGCTTTGTCAAAGATGAGTTGGTAAAGAAGTTGAGGTTTTGCTTCTGGAATGTCTCTCCCATTCAATTGGTCTATATGCCTGTTTTGTACCAGGCTGTTTTGATTACTGTAGTCTTATAATAAAGTTTAAAGTCTGGAAGTGTGATACCTCCCACTTTATTTCTTTTGCTAAGTATTGTTCTGTCTATTTGTGGTCTTTTATGTCTCCATATGAATTTCTGTATTATCGTTTCTGGGTCTGAGAAGAATGATGCTGGTAATATAATGGGTATTGGGTTAAACCTGTAGATTTTCTTGGGTAGATGGGCATCTTACCAATGTTAATTCTTCCAATCCATGAGTGTGGAATATTTTTCCATTTGTTTGTGTTTATTTGATTTATTTTAGAAATGTTTTGTAGTTTTCATCACAAAGGTCTTTCACTTCTCTAGTAAAGAAGATGTCCAATGTATTTCATTTTTTTGTGTGTCTATTGCGAATAGGATTGTGATTTTTCATTTGGATTTATGTCTATTTAATATTGGTGCATAGGAATATGACTGTCTTTTGCACATTTATTTTATACCCTGAGACTTTGCCAAAGTTATTTATCAGTGTAAGGACCTTTTTGACAGAGTCTCTTGGGTATTCAGTTTGTAGGATCAAGTCATCCACAAAGAGGGGTAACTTAACTTCCTCTTTTCCTATTTGATATCCTTGATTTCCTTCTATTGTCTGATTTCTCTAGCTAGGACTTCCAACACTATGTTGAACAGGAGGGGTGAGAGTGGACAGACTTGTCTTGTTCTGGTTTTCAGGGGAAATGCTTCAATTTCTGTCAGTTTAGCAGTATGTTGGCTGTGGGTTTCTTAGAGATGCCCCTTACTATTTTGAGTTATGTTCCATCTGTGTTTAGGTGTTCAAGTGTTTTTATCAAGAAGTGTTGCTGAACAAAAACTTTTTCTGCATCTAATTATATAATTATGTGGTTTTTTTTTTTACATCAATTGATGTATTTAATTCCTTTCATGGTCTTGCAGATATTGAACTAGCGCTGCTTCCTGGGGAATGAAGCCTATTTGGTCATAGATGTGTTGTTTGATCCAGTTTGCTAGAATCTTGTTGAGAACCTGTGCGTCTATTTTCATCAAGAATATTGGCCTGTAGTTCTCTTTCTCTGTTGGATCTTTACCCTGTTTGGGCATCAATGTGATGTTGGCTTCATAAATTAATTTGGAGAAAATTATGTCTTTTTCTATTGCCTGGCATACTTGCAATAGGTTTGATATCAGCTCCTTCTTGTATGTTTTGTAGAATTCTATGGAAAGTCATCTGCTCCAGGCTTTTTTTTTTTTTTTTTTTTGGGTGGTAATTTTCTTATGATAAAGTTAATTTCCTGGGTTGTTATTGGTCTATTTAGTGTCTCAACTTCTCCTTGTTTCAACCGTAGGAAATTGTGTGATGTCAGAAAGTTCTCCATTTCATTTAAGTTATCAAATTTGTTTCCATACAAGTGTGCATAGCAATCTCTGATAATCTTGTATTACTTTGGAGTCATTTGTGATTTGATCTTTTCCATTTCTGATTGTATTTATTTGGGCTTTTTATGTCTTTTTCTAAGTCATTCTGGCTAGCAGTCTATCAATGTTGTTTCTCTTTAAAAGAACAAGCTTTTATTTCATTCTTTTTAAACGATATTTTTGTCTTCTATGTCCTGTATTTGGGTTTTTATGTTGGTGATCAAGATTCTTCTGCTGAAATTAGGGTTTTGGTGGTCTCCTTTTTCCAGCTCCCTTAGGTAATTTATTAGGCTGTAAACCTGTGATCTTTCCGTTTTCTTCATGTGTGTCTGTAAAGATATGAATTCCCCTCTTAGAACTACTTCCATGGCATCCCAGAGGTTTTGGAAAGATGTTTCTTTATTTTCATTTGTTTCCAGGAATCTTTTTTTTTTTTTTGAGTTGGAGTCTCACTCTGTCGCCCAGACTGGAATGCAG